>NC_046665.1:36938289-36939654 GCF_010883055.1 Belonocnema kinseyi
GACCAAGAAAATTAATGATCTACAAAAAAAGACAAATTTGAAACAAAATACATGAATTTTCAACGAAATTATTTAATTTTAATGTCAAAAAGACGAATTATCAACAAAAAGTTGAATTTTTCAAGTGAAAAATATGAGCTTCCAATCAGAGATTTACACTTTCAATCAAATAGTTTAATTTTCAACTTTGATTAAAAAACCTTGTTAAAAAACATATTTTTTACAATCTTAATGAAATAATCGGCTTTTAAACCCAAGAAGATGTACAGTTGATATTTCAACCAAACAATTGAATTTTTGATCAAAAATGATACATTTTCAACCAAAAAGATTAAATTCCTACCAAACAAGATTAATAATTAATTATATCTTGATCCGCATTTGAAAGAAATTAAAGAAATTGGCGATTTTCGAATTCATCTCGTTTGGATAAAAATTCAATTATTTGATTAAAAATTAATTATTTTGTTGAAAATATAACTATTTTGTAAAAAAGTCCCCTTTTCTATGAAAAGTTCAACTACTTTGTTAAAATTTTTATTTTTTTTTATTTGAAGGATCATCTCTTTCGTTGAAAATACATTTTTGAAACTGACAATTAATCTATACCATTTTTGGTTGAAAAATCATGTATTTTGTTAAAAATTCGTCTTTCTTTGTAGAAATTAAATTTTTTATGGAAAATTGATACTTTTTAATTAAAAATTACAATTTTCGGTTGAATTATCAATTGTAAATATTTTTGGGTTGCAAAGTTGTTTTGTTGTAAATGCAATTATATTGTTAAAAATTAAAATCATAATTTTTGGGTGGAAAATTCGATTATTGACTTATAGTTAAACTACTTAGTAAAAAAGTTAATTCTTTCTTACTAAGGATTCATAATTATAGTTGAAAATTCAACTATTTGCCTTTAAATTGGGTTAAAAATTCAGCTTTTTGTAGATAATACTCTTTTTGACTTTAAAATTAAATAATTTCGATAAAAGTTCATGTATTTTGTTGGAAATTAATCTTGTTTGGTAGGAATTTAATCTTTTTGGTTGAAAATGTATCATTTTTGATCAAAAATTCAATTGTTTGGTTGAAATATCAACTGTACATCTTCTTGGTTTTAAAAGTCGATTATTTCATTAAGATTGTAAAAAATACGTTTTTTAACAAGGTTTTTTAATCATAGTTGAAAATTAAACTATTTGATTGAAAGTGTAAATCTTTGATTGGAAACTCATATTTTTCACTTAAAAAATTCAACTTTTTGTAGATAATTCGTCTTTTTGACATTAAAATTAAATAATTTCGTTGAAAATTCATGTATTTTGTTTCAAATTTGTCTTTTTTTGTAGATCATTAATTTTCTTGGTC
>NC_046665.1:36939754-36941562 GCF_010883055.1 Belonocnema kinseyi
CATTAAAATTAAATAATTTCGTTGAAAATTCATGTATTTTGTTTCAAATTTGTCTTTTTTTGTAGATCATTAATTTTCTTGGTCGAAAATTCATCTGATTGGCTAAAAATTAAACAACTTTGTTTAAAATTAATTTTTTCTGTTAAAAATTATTTATCTTTATTTGAAAATGTAACTATTATAGGGTTGATCAAAAATTAATCGTATATATTGGTTGAGTTGGAAAATCGTTTTTTTTATAGAACATTCATCTTCTTGGTGAAAAATTCACCTTTTCCCTTGGAAATTTAATAATTTTGTTGAAAATTCTTTTTTTTTCTTGTTCAATTCAATTTTCTGTCACAGTTTTTATCTGGAAATTAAACTATTCCATTTTTGGTTGAATGTTTATCCTGTACTTTGTATTAGTTGAAACACCAATTATTTGATAGAAAATTAATTTATTTGTTTTCGATTATGATTTTTTTAATTGAAATAATTTTAAAATAAAATGTTTTAAATTTAATTTAAGGTATTAAAAATTGAAAAATAATTGATTTTACAAGATGATTCTCAATCCGCTCAAAATTAAAGAATTAATAGATATTAGTTTATTAAAGTATTTTCAATTATGATTTTAAATATTATTTCAGTCTAAAAATTGTATATTTTTAACCCATTCAATTTGAAAATTTTTAATTAAAAAAAGAAAATTTCGTTAATTATCAGAAATATTTGACCGTTCATTTAAAACAATGCATTACAAACAACTGTTAAAAACTATACAAATTTGAACAGAATGGTTCGAAATAGAAAGCCTTGAATTGTTAAATTTGTGATGAGCTAAATTATAAGTTTGAACGCTACAATTTTAATTTTTGAAAATATTCAAAATTAATTAAAAACTTAAAATTATTTCAAATAATTTGAAACACGATGTAGATTTTTGCAGATTAAAAAAAAAAGCTTTCTGAGAATTGTAAAATATTTAAAAAGAATAACAAAAATTGTTGTGATTGCTAAGAAAATTGAAAATGATTTTTTATTTTGGAAAATTAATTTTAACTGAGCATTTAAAAAGACTTTAAAAATTAAAAAAAAAAAGAATCAAACCGATTTTAAGGCAATTTTTTTAATTTTAGGAAAAAAATCTAATTAACAAAATAAATCAAGTTTCAACCCAAAAGTTTACTTTTTAACAAAATAAATTAATTTTCTATCAAATAATTGATGTTTTAACTAATACAATGTACAGGATAAAGTTTCTACCAAAAATGGAATAGTTCAATTTCCAGATAAAAACTGTGCTAAACAATTGAATTAAACAAAAAAAAAAACGAATTTTTAACAATACTGTCAAATTTTCAAGGGAAAAGGTGAAATTTTGACCAAGAAGATTAATGTTCTATAAAAAACAACGATTTTCCAACTTAACCAATATATACGATTAATTTTTAATCAATCCTATAACAGTTACATTTTCAGATAAAGATAAATAATTTTTAACAGAAAAAAATTAATTTTAAACAAAGTTGTTAAATTGTCAACCAATCAGATGAATTTTCGACCAAGAAAATTAATGATCTTAAAAGAGACAAATTTTAAACAAAATACATGCATTTTCAACGAAATTTTTAAATTTTAAAGTCAAAAAGGCGAATTATCTACTAAAAGTTGAATTTTTTAAGCGAAAAATATGAGTTTTCAATCAAAGAGTTAAACTTTCAATCAAATAGTTAAATTTTCAAACATAATTAAAATCCCTTGTTAAAAAAACCTATTTTTTACAAAGTAGTTCAACTCTTAGTGAATTAATCGACTTTTAAAAC
>NC_046665.1:36941662-36943716 GCF_010883055.1 Belonocnema kinseyi
TCAAATAGTTAAATTTTCAAACATAATTAAAATCCCTTGTTAAAAAAACCTATTTTTTACAAAGTAGTTCAACTCTTAGTGAATTAATCGACTTTTAAAACCAATAAGATGTATAAAACAAGGCCAATTTCCAACAAAATACATGAACTTTCAACGAAATTATTTAATTTTAAAGTCAAAAAGAGTATTATCGACAAAAGACCTGAATTTTTAACCCAATTTAAAGGAAAAAACCCAATTTAAAGCCTCAATTTAAAGGAAAATTGTAATTTTTTATTAAAACGTATAATTTTTCCATAAAACAATTTAATATATACAAAGAAAGACGAATTTTCAACAAAATACATGATTTTTTAATCAAAAATGGTATAGATTAATTGTCAGTTTCAAAAATGTATTTTCAACGAAAGAGATGAACCTTCAAATAAAAGAAATAAAAATTTTAACAAAGTAGTTGATCTTTTTATAGAAAAGAAGACTTTTTTTTACAAAATAGTTACATTTTCAACAAAATAATTAAGTTTTCAATCAAATAATTGAGTTTTTATCCAAACGAGATGAATTTCAAAATCGCCCATTTCTTTAATTTCTTTCAAATGTGGATCAAGATATAAATAAGACTATTATAATATAACATAATAATCAAAATATATGCATATAGAGGCGCGTGAAGTATTCAAATCATGAGAATAGCCAGCATCGGAATCTGGAAATATTGAAATCCCAATCTCTTCATTTTATTTCAAAGCAGATAGAGATATAAATATAACTGCCGAAGTGTTCCGACAGGCAATCGTGCACCTTCGAGTTTTGAAATTCAGAAGAGGAGACATGAGTTGCGCGCGCAACTCAGTCATTTACATCGTTTCCTACTATACGAGGTGTGTTCAAAAAATAAAGGGACTTTATGGTTTCCTAAAAAAATATTCATTTATTCCTCAATATTTATGTTGTCCCCTTCAAAGTAATCCCCCTCAGATATAATACGCTTGTGCCAACGCTTTTTCCAATCATCGAAGCACTTCTGATAATCATTTTGTGGTATAGCCTTGAGTTCTTTCAGCGATGCAGTTTTTATCTCCTATATCGTTGAAAATCGATGTCCTTTCATGGGTCTCTTCAGTTTGGGGAATAGAAAAAAGTCACTGGGGGCCAAATCCGGTGAATATGGAGGCTGTGGTATGATTGTGATGCTGTTTTTGGTCAGAAAATCTTTCACAAGCAACGATGAATGAGCAGGTGCATTATCGTGATGCAAAAGACACGAATAGTTTTTCCAAAGTTTCGGACGTTTGTTGCGTATCGCCTTTCACAAACGGCTCATAACTTGAAGGTAATACTCCTCATTGACCGTACGACCTTGTGGTAAGAATTCCTGATGCACTACGCCACGGTAATCAAAGAAGACAGTGAGTAAAACCTTCACATTTGACCGAACTTGACGTGCTTTTTTCGGTCTTAGAGACTCAGGATGCTTCCACTGAGACGATTGGGCTTGAGTTTCGACGTTATAACCATATACCCACGATTCATCCCCAGTTATAACCCTTTTGAAAAAATCATCCAAAAAGATAGCATGGCATGAGCCAACCGATATGCCAACATCCTCAGCAACTTCTCTTATGGTAATTCGGCGATTTTTTAACACCATTTCTTCCACTGCTTGAACATTTTCATCTGTTGTTGACGTGCTGGGACGTCCAGGGCGAGGTTCGCTTTCGACATCCTCTCGATCTTCTTGGAATAGCTTGTACCACTTATACACATTTTTCTTACTCAGAGTAGACTCACCGTATGCAACTGTCAACATTTCAAGAGTTTTAGAGCACTGGAATACATTTTTCACACAAAATTTAATGCAAACTCTGCTCCATTTTTTCGAAACAAGAAAATCGCCGAGCACACCACACCCTTCTAACCTTTTACGCCTCTGCCAGAAAAACAACACGAGGTATATAGTCAAAACTATGAACATATGATCGTGACGAGTGTACCAACACAACAAAACAAAAAATTTAAAACTTGAATGTACGTAGCCCGCGAAAATTGAAAAG
>NC_046665.1:36943816-36947103 GCF_010883055.1 Belonocnema kinseyi
AAGGCTGTCATAAAAACTTTTTGAATTTTTTTGAACAATCGAAAATTCAAATTTTGATCAAACAAAAAATAATAAAAAATAAAACATTCCGTTTCATGGTCTAACTATGCAAAAGACACAAACTGCGAAAAAATAAATGGGCGAAATTTATTCACCCAGAAAAAATCCCAAATTCGTTACTAATAATTTTTTATGTAACGCGTTGTTTTTATTTTAAACTTCCTTTTAATTTTTTAAAAAATATTGAAAATAAATTTTTTTTTAATAACAAAAGAGATAATTCATAGAAGGCGAACTATTCAAATTAAAAAAAGAAGAGAGTGAAAATATGCCTGTTTCAATACAAATACATATAATGAATTGTAATCATATAAATTGATTCAAACGATACATTTTCAGGGTAGCTGAACATAAAATTTAGAGTAAAATAAGGAACAAAAATATTAAATAATTTATTGCCAATAAAATTTTTACTTTATTTTGCAATAACTGAATAAGCAATCCCGGGCCGGGATAAAAAAATAAATGTAATATACCTTTGATATGATGGTGTTGAACGTAATGTAGAAAAAGTTCGAATTTTGGAAAAAATTGACGGTGAAGCACAAGATACGTGATGAGAATGTGTTCGTTAAAGCTGAAGGAGCTTTAACAAACGATAATTCGCAATCACCAAATTACAGTTTTGTCGATGCTTTTACCATTAATTTTAAAAAGTTTGTGCTCACATGTGGGGAAGTATAAAGACTGAGCATGCAGTGTGAAGTAAATACATTATCGAGCGCAAAGCGCAAGAACCAAAAGTCGCACGCGCTGCAACTTAAAAGCCATATAGCATGCGAGTTTTCAAGTATTTATGACGCAAAGATTTAAGCCTTGATTTAAATAAGTAATTCATAATAATAACATTAAAAATTACCAAAAATGCTAAAATTATAATAAAATTATAATTATTATAGTAAAGTATAGCAAAATATAGTAATATTTTACAATTTCCAAAATAATGAAATATATCCTTTGATCCGTGCTCTTGAAATTTAAGATAATAACTTCTTTTAGAGAAAATTTCGACTCAAAAGTAGTCACGTTAATATAAAAATTGATTTTAAGCTTACACAATTACTAACATTATTAAATACAGTCGATGATTAGTCGAGATTTTGTAATAAATTTATTATATATTATATTTGTAAGCGAAAATGGAGTCACACTTTTTACATAAATAAGTTGATCTGGAAATTCCCTCAAGGTACGTATAGGCGCCATAGAATGTTAATATATGTAGAAAATCAATATATTAGCAGGCGCCGATAAAAAATGCATTTTGGTTTCCTATACAGTTTTAATCAATTAATAGATTATAGATTGCATAGGAAAAAAATGTATTTAAAATTCCTTAATTAAGTTGATGACAAGAATATTCCTTTTACTTCTACTGTTTCAATATGAATACTTTATCTCTCATTAAAAAAATATTTTCTCTAATAGAAACCAAAACATGCATTAGGGAATTTCAAAGGAATAATAAGGGTGAAAATAAATTGGAGGACACTTTTTACTTTACTTGTATTACTTATAGGAGTACAAGTGTAAATCGTGGATATGATTGGTTAGTCTTTTCATTTTTTCCATTGCAATCTAACATATATTTATTTGTTTAAACAATATAATCTTTTTGGGGCACCTTGTCATGGCTTAGGGTGCGCCCCCATGCCAGTCCTCCACGGATAATACTTATTACTTTTATTTATGTATTACTTATCTACAGTGATCTGTTACCTTTAACATAATTAAAAAAAACGTTTATAAATATTATTTCTTAAAAATATAATAATCAAATATTTTTATGACAAAATTGTTTTTAATGTTTATAGTTCCCAAAACTATTATTCGGATTTAAAATAACAGTGACTGAACAAATTTGCAATTGTTGTTATTTTAAATTCAAAAGGTCATTTTGGAAACTTTAATTTATTCATTAAAAATACATTTTGGTTATAAAAATATTTTATTATTTGAGTTTAAACAATTAAGTAATAATTATAAAAAATAATAATGGTTGAAACTCGGGAATTTTCTTAAAACAATTCAAAACAACTTTTTTATCAATATTATTTATTGAAAATTAAATAATCAAATATTTTTATTTGAAAAATGAAGTGCATTTGAGTCCATAATTAGTTTATTCAAATATTTGAAAATCCGAAATGAATTTAAATAAATATTATATGTATGTATGTATGTATGTATGTATGTATGTATGTATGTATGTATATAATCTCTCCCTTTTACGGGTTTGAGGGCCTCCGCTCCCTGTACTTATATTTACAATTCCATTCTTAATCTAACTTAACTACTACTTATATTCTACTCTTTCGCATTACGCAGGATAAACAATAGTAACAGTAGTGATATTAATTCCTAAAATGAGCGAGCTTCCAGGGCTTCCATTTCTTCTTACCATAAAAAATGTATTTTTCACGATATTGAAAACAATTTTCGTATTTTTACTGTCCCTTTTCAGGATCACCCGTATGGCTCTGCCCTACTCTCTTGCTTTCCCTTACTTCTTCCATTTTTTTTATCCACATCACTCCCTGTCCACTACCATCCAAGATCCATCTCCAGTACATCTCTCTAATACATGTGCACAAGACTCCATTTAGTATCCACATACTCTGCATAAATTCTCCTCTTCGTCCATTCAATATCTGCATGCTCTCACTCCTTCTCCCATTCTAAACCGTACAACCCTACCCTATTTTTCTTCCTTTTTATTTTTTGCAGATATTCTGGTTCCGTCAACCCTTTAACCATTATATACCATCTATTGTACCTCGAATATATAATATTTGTCCATCTCTCTTCTCCTTGTTTAACCAATAGCTCTAACTCTATGTCCTGCCACTTCATAAACCCTTCTCGAATATTACACACCCTTCTCATTTTTCTCCTTTCTTCCTCCCATTTTGAATTTCCCACATTACCTTTCGCTTCATTGTTCCGAATTTCGCTGAAACATGCTTGTGCAATTCTACTTCCCTCTCCCCTTTTTAGCTTCTCCTCAAACCCCCGGCTCTCTTAATTTGTCTAGTAACTATATTTTCTCTTCCTAACTCTTCTTTTAACATATATCCTGGGCAACTCCAGCTAACCCCCATTACCCATCTCAGAAATCGCTCATGCATGCTCTCTAATTCCCTATGTTCCTTCCATCACCAGATCTCCACACCATAACACAACACCGCCCACACCAGCGCATCAAACAACCATTTCTCATTCTCCAA
>NC_046665.1:36947203-36948229 GCF_010883055.1 Belonocnema kinseyi
ATGCTCTCTAATTCCCTATGTTCCTTCCATCACCAGATCTCCACACCATAACACAACACCGCCCACACCAGCGCATCAAACAACCATTTCTCATTCTCCAATCGTTCTTGAACCTTCTCTTTCCTATACCCCATACTTGGCCCATTACTTTACTCGCACATTCAATTCTTTTCCTCACCTGCAGCTCGTTCCCCCCTTCTGCCTCAAACCAAAAGCCTAGATAACAGAACTTCTCCACATTTTCCACTTTTTGTCCGTTCATCTTCCAAACATAATTTATTTTGCTCTTTTTATTTCTAAACACATCACCTTTGTCTTATCTACGTTCGCCATCAGCTCTTTTGTTCTCACATACTCTTCGAAGATTCTCATCATTAGGTTCATCCCCTTCTCATCATCTGCTAATAGAACTACATCATCCGCGTACGCTAGAGAGTATAGTTCGCTATTACCCAAAACCGTTCCTCTTTTCCCTTTCTCCTTTAGCTTCTTCTCTAAGTCTGCCAATAGGATACTAAATAGTAACGGACTCAACGGGCAACCTTGCCTTAGACCTCGGCCTGTCCAGAAAACCTGCCCTTTTTTCTTTCCTATTTTCACCCTACTCTTGGTTTCAGTAAAAATTTCCTTTATCCTCTCCACCAACTTTTTCTCTACACCCCTCTCTTTCATTGCCTGCCATAGCACTTTTTTGTTCACTAAGTCAAACGCTGCTTTAAAATGTACGAACAAAGCGACTAGTTTCCCTTTCTTTCTCCCCAAATTTCTGTTAACTAAATAGTTAAGTATGTAGATGTTGTCTATAGTTCCCATCCCTTTTCTAAATCTCGTCTGATTATGTGGGACACGTTCTTTTTGTTCCACCTGACTCTCCAACCTTTTTCTTAAGATTTCTGCATATATTTTATAGCCGACTGACATGAGAGTGATCCCTCTGTATTCCTCTACTTTCTTTCCTTCCCTTTTCTTGACAAGCGGTACCACCAGTCCCGTCGTCCAGTCTTCCGGCCAACCTTCCCCTTTCCA
>NC_046665.1:36948329-36950121 GCF_010883055.1 Belonocnema kinseyi
GTGATCCCTCTGTATTCCTCTACTTTCTTTCCTTCCCTTTTCTTGACAAGCGGTACCACCAGTCCCGTCGTCCAGTCTTCCGGCCAACCTTCCCCTTTCCATACCTTGGTGTAGATCTTCCACATCCCATCCCTAATACCTTCTCCTTCAAACTTCATCAATTCTTTCTCTATCCCATCTTCTCCCATCGCCTTGTTTATTTTTAACATATTTATTGCCTCATCCACTTCCTCTCTTGTTATCTTGTTCCCTTCCTCCATTTCTCCTCGGACTATCCTATACTTTTCCCCTTTGATCTTATTTTGCTCTCCCCCTAATAGACCCTTAAAATAATCCGTCCATTCCTCCATTTCTATTTCTTCGTTAACGCCCTTCCTTTCCCCTCTATCCCTGTTTATCACATCTCACACCCTACCTTCTTTGATCGCTTTTTCTACTTCTGCTTTATATTCTTACTTTCCCCTTTCCCCTTTGTCTTTTCATTTCCAGCATCTTCTCATGGTCTTTTTTCCTCCTGTTATAATTCTTCTTCTCCATTTCCCCTCTTCTCCATTTGCTCACACACTCTTTCATTCTCTCTTTGCTCTCCCAGCATTCCTCATCCCACCAGCCTCTCTTTTCCCCTACTCTTTCTTCATTAGTACCCAGCTCATCCTTTACCTTTTCAATGGACCCCTGCAACCTTGCAATTAACGAGTCTATTCCCTCTTTTTTTCATACCTAACCTCCTTTTCCATCTTTTGTTTAAACTTTTTTAATTTATCTACCCCCCAAATTTCAAAAACCATCCTGTTTCTCCTATCATGTCTAGTAACTTCCTCCCCTCTCTGTCCGTCTCTCTATGTTTGGAGTTCCTTATAAATGCCTCCTTTTCTTCATCCCACAACCCTCCTCCTTTTCGCTAGTCCATGCGTTTAAGTCTCCTCCTATTAAAACGAATTCTTCCTTCTTTTCTTCCATCCACCACCTTATTACTCTCCAGCCTTCCTCTTCGCCTCTTCTTCTGTATACACACTCCACCGCTATTTCTACTTTCCCAATTATAATTTTTCTTATCATTGTTCTATCCTTTTCCTCCATGTCCCCATCTTTTCTCTCTTTTACCTAACCTAACTTTCTCAAGACTTTATCCTTTTTTCCTTATTTCTTCTAATTCTTCATCCCAGCAACATTCCTCCCCATTTATCCATAACCTGTCTCTCTTTATCCACAACATATGGCCCCTTTTCCTCTCTACCCAAGCCCTACCCAAGCCTCTACCCAAGCCCTCCTATTCTCTGGATTCCTTCTACCCTTACCTGCACTCTAATCTCTCACGAAAGATTTTTTAGTTCCACTTCTCCTGTTTCACTCTCCACTTGTAATCCCTTAACTACTCTGTTATTTTTCCTCTTTGCCCTTTCTTCCCCTTTTAATCTACTTTCGATCTTACGGAGTTTTTTCTTCAATCTTTCATTCTCACTTCGGACGTTCTTTTCATTCCCTTGAACTATTTTCTCATTTTTTGCCTTTTCCTCCATATGGTCATACCTAATTTCTAGACTGGATACCCGTTCTTCCAACTGTTTTATTTCTCTAGATCTCTGTTCGTCAACCTCTTTCTGTCTATTATCTATGCTCTCTAGCATACCCCAAACCTTGTCTTTCTTTTCCTTCCAACGTTTATCCCATTCTTCCCATTTTTCTCTGACCTTTTTCACCTCCCCCTTACATCGTTTCCCTGCCTATTCATATCGCTATTCATGTTATCCAACCTCTTTCTTGTTTCCTCTCTAAACCCTTTAATGAAAGC
>NC_046665.1:36950221-36954492 GCF_010883055.1 Belonocnema kinseyi
TCCTTTTTTCCTCCCCTTCACTGCTAGTCGCGCTTGTCTTTTTTTGCCATTCGTCCAGACTTCTGTTCGAACCCGCGTTGCCTAGCTTGTTAAGGCGCTGTACATTTGAGGGCCTTCCGCGTTGCTTGCCCGTACCTAAGTTTGTTACCCTCCCCATCCGGGTCGACTTCTCGGCACTTTTATCTCGACACTGTTGCCCTCCGGCGCCAGTTTGTGGACTTCGCGTCGTCGGCATCCTACCTTTCCCAATGCTCCGTGACGTTTCCCGCCTTTATCACCTACCTCTTGCCCCCCCTGACCAAGCAACTATTTTTTCACTCCTAACCTCAAAAACTTCACACGCTCCAAATTTTCACTTCAAACCACTCACTACCACCCTTCACACCTTTGCCTTCACTCACCCTTCTTCCTTTACACTCAATCTCCGCACTTTCTGCCTTTTCTGCATCCACTCACCCTTATTTCCTTCACCAAAGCCAAAAATACACCACTTGAAAAGAGTTCTTTCGCGATCGATACCGGAAACGGAAGAGATGAAAAACGACGTAACCTCAAAATAATGCATACAATTTTTATTTAGCACAATACATTTTTTTGTTATTATCCCTCAAAAAAGAGTCCGGGGACGTCCGTTATGATATTTTATAGCATCTGTGAATTCAGTTTTTAAAAAATCTTCATTTTTGTGGAATAAAAGCCGAGGGAACTGTACCCGATTGACCACGCGACGAAGTATCACATGCCCTTAAGGAGTCGGATAGGGCCAGCCCTATCTACGCACAGGAGGCGCTGTTTTAGAAAGTGCAAAAGTGACAGTCGGTGCAAGTCCTACTTGGAATGTACTTATTATTTTATTAGATTTCCAGAACCCTGTTTAATATTTCGAAAGGGTGACATTCCCGAGGTTTCATTTAAAAGACATATTAAAAATTGCGCGAAATGCAGTAAAAGTGATATGTGGGTGAGGTTATGTGCGCACAGAGACGAGTACTTTTCCAACTAAACTCCTCTTTCAATGCACCACTTTATTCTAAAAATAATGTTATGCGTGTAATATTCAGTTTACTAGATGAATGTATCAGTTAAATAAATTCATTATTTTCATGTTGTGACTACAAATTAATAATTCTTCAATGGTTTTTTATCAATGAACATTCAATGCAGTACAGTGCTGACTCACAAATTTAATTTTGTGAAATTCCAAAGATTCAAGACTTTATTTTAAACAATTCAGTTTTGAGTTGTTTGATTTTGAATTACTTTCTTTCATTACAAAATTATGAAGAGAGTAAGTTATAAATTAAATATTATAAACTGAAATAACATTTGAATAGTATTTCAAAATGAATTAAAGCGTTTATTTATGAATCTATTAATTTTAAATTATTTTAATTACAAATAGTTTATGAAGATTTAAACAGACGTTTAAAGTTATAAATATAATATATAGTTATAAATAATATAATTATAAATAATAAACGTTTCTGAAAATTCTTAATTGAGCTTACTGTAAATTATCGTGTGATACGGCGTTCGTAATATTTTAAGTGATTAGATGTATTTTTTTCCCTCATAATTGGTCAAATTTCGATTTAAAAAATGAATTT
The DNA here is from genome assembly GCF_010883055.1 of Belonocnema kinseyi. Taxonomy (NCBI): domain Eukaryota; kingdom Metazoa; phylum Arthropoda; class Insecta; order Hymenoptera; family Cynipidae; genus Belonocnema; species Belonocnema kinseyi. The sequence goes on from NC_046665.1 coordinate 36,951,829, forward strand.
AATGACATATTCCTCGCCCGTTACAAACAATTTATACCTTCTCCGTCAAACGGTGACCCTGATTTAAAAAGAACCATATAAAAACATGAATAAAACATATTTTCACTTTTTTCAGGTAATTTGCAAGCTAGGTGAATTTCAAATCTGACAACTCACTTATAATGATAGATATCAATTAATTTTCAACTGTATTACTTTAAAAATGCTTAATCAAACTTTTTATATATTTTGTTATTATTAAAATTATTTCACTTTTATGCAAAACACTATTTTTTCACTGTTGAAACCTTACGACTATACGCAGTATAAACATAACCTGCATTCCACATACCGGTCAATAAGTTGTTGTTTTTTCCCTTTGGTACATTGTTTTCTGCATTTAAACCACATGTTTCACTGACAAATGGTACTTTTGTCCACCTTTTTATGTAATAATTCAGCACCTGACACATCATTTTCATTCACTTTTGCATTAAAATTAGGTACGATATTGTACATTTTACCAAAAATATGACCGCAATTTTTAAATACCTGCTAAGTGCCATGTTGGCTTCCGCTCTTAAATGAAAAGCACTATTGCTATGAGTTTCTATGTGCGAAATATCGCCGCATGGCGGCGCTTCTCGCACGTGTCCCTACTTTAACGCCGATAAATGGGAAATTTTCTTAAAAACAATAATATTTATATAATATTTTATAAAATGTCAGCCTAATATGTTTACAAGAATACATAAATTCAAAGCGGTTGATTTGAGTAAAAATAAGTGTTAAAATTGAGTGAGTGAAGAAAAAGGAAGATATAGTGAAGTGCATTGTTCCAAACTGTCAATCCGGCTACGATTCGAGTTGTAATGACGGCGAGAAAATTCATTTTTTCAAAGTGCTTCAAAATTTAGTTGATATATATGTATATATCAGAAAGCAATAAATAGGGAAGATTTTTTTAGTAATAGGTGGCCAGTTTCTTTGCTACAAACATTTTTTCCCCGGTGATATTGTCTGGAAAAGGCTAGTGAAGGATCCTACTAGAAATGTTATATAACATCAGTATTTATAAATTATAACCAATATATATTTATAATACTTTATTCGAATATAATTTAGAAAATCAACGAAGAGATACTATTTTCCATTTGAATTGATTTAATTGTAATTTCCGAATTTTAAACTAAAAATGTTTTTTCCCCGGATGTGGCTGTTCCTCATCTGGTGATTATATTTTTACTTCACTTAAATCCCTTCTCGTTCGGGAGGATTTTTTGTTTGAAAAATGAGGAAGCAATTAAAAAGAAAGATAAATAAAATTTTTATATCTGGTCTTCTGATCTTTTATTGTCGTGTAAATCATTATAGACCTATTATGATTTTCCTATAATGAATTTCCTATATCTTTTTAGTGATTATAGGAATAATGATTGAAATAATTATAGAACAAATTGTAGGCAAATAATTATAAAAATAAATAATAATATTAAAATAATTATAGCAAAAAGTAGAAGGAATTATAAATCAATAATTTATTTTGATCTACTCACACAATAGTAGATAAAAATTGACATATTTGAAGAAGCTTTGTTCAAGAATGGAGGTATAATGAACCTTAAAAGCTATGGGTATCTTCTACTTTTTCCAGTAATTATTTCAATATTTCAATATTAATAATTTATATAATTATTTTACTATGATTTTCCCTATAATTAATCGAATAATTATTCTTATCAGTAGCCATTAAGTCGTCCAAAATTATAGTAATTTCATTATAGGAAAATAATTATAGGCCTATAATGATTTTTCTGTACTTACACTTTCTCCTAAAGGATAGCCGGAAGGTCTATATCGACGGGTGAGTGGAACAACGTAGTGTCTTATTTTTGTTTCAAGATACGTCGTGTCTAGGCACAATCCCAATACATGTCGTATCTAGATTGTGGTTGAACAGACGTAGTATTTCGCTCGCAGATTCAAAAGACGTCGTATCTCGTTGACCGCCCAAGAGACGTCGTGCCTTTTTCGCGGTTCAAAAAACGTCGTATCTCATGCGCGACTGCAGCAGCGCTACTCAAATTTCGCGCTTCAGTTTATGACTGCTTCTCACTGAATCCTATGGCGCCCTTTCCTAATGCGCGAAACCCGACGCGCAGCAGCAGGGACCACGAAGGCGGCTATAAATCGCGGCGACTAGATTGCTCCAGAAGCAGTCTAGCCGACCATCCGCCGCCACTTGAGTATTCAAAAGTGTTTTTATTTTATACTTTTTAAAATCAAATATAAACCGGAATTTTACAAATACTTTTCTTAGCCAATCGCAATCACTCTCACAGTGTAGGTTCTTGTAATTTAGTGTATTAGGAGTGGGTAAAACGCTTGGTGAGCTGTTTGTCTCAGTCAATTCGTCAGTACAGCTATGAGTGAGCAACAGGTTCCAGCGTCCGTTGCACAACGGGTTATAATAAAGTTTTTAACTAAAGAAGGCGTTAAACCGTGCGAAATTTGGACTCGATTGAAGGATCAGTATGGGGATGATACTCTGTCTAAAACTCAAGTGTCTGATTGGGCCAAAATTTTAAGAGTGGACGAGAAAGTGTGGAAAATGTGAGTCATAATCGACGTCCAAGATCAAGTGTCTCTGGCGATAACATTGGTGTAGTTCGTGACCTTATTGAA
>NC_046665.1:36954592-36958371 GCF_010883055.1 Belonocnema kinseyi
AGACTATGTAGAAAAATAATCAATAGTATTTTTGTATTGTTTTATAAATAAATAAATATTAAAAAAGAATTCCGGTTAATATTTGATTCACCCTCGTATAATTTCAAGTAATTTCAGTGAAAAGCATTAAAACTTGATGGATTAAAATTTTTTTTGTTGATAACTTTTTCAAACTAGAAGCTAAAAATTATTAATGGTTCAGTTGTTATTTATACATCAAAATTTGTTTTGAAATCTTTTTAAATATTTCTTTAAAATATTTATTTGAAAGAAAAATCTTTAATATTTTTTAAAGGAATTTGAAGCATATTATGTTAGTATCTGAAGATCTTCAAACCAATGTAATTAAGCTGGCTGATATTAACGCGGAAAAATTTTCGCAATACTGTGTCATCACTATAAAGATGCCGCTCAATTAAAATTTTCTGGAATCCCTCCGATTCCCTGTTTAAAAAAAGTTCTCGAATTTTACTTCGGCTTATCTCGTTCAATAAAATTATATGACGTACTTCCTCTTCATCTTCCTCGAGAAGATTAATTATTAATTGATCCATGCTGTCACGTGCTACTGTACAACCTACTGCAGCAAACTATCAAACTGGACTGATTACAGACAACGAAATGAAAATTGACCTGGGGTGCTATTCTCGAATTCATTCGACTTTTTTTCGCATGCGAAAATAGCTGATTTTCGAATGGTTGGCACAAGTCGCTGTTCTCGAATTGTCGCTCGCCGTTCCTGGGCGTAATTTTTCGAACACTTTTCAACGAGTGGTCTGACCCACTCGAAACACGAAATCGTATGCGAAAATTGGCATGAAACTATGTTGAAGGTTCCATAGAGACGTGGTGGGGACCGTGGGGGCTACTATTACACTAACCTCAAAAGACTCACGTCAATACAAAACATTCGTATCTTATATATGAAAGAAGCTTGAGGTAAAAGAAAAATATGGCATTGTGGGACGCTGTAAATCTTAGATATATAGAAGTGTTGCATGATGCAGAAAGGTATGGGTTTACCGGATAACAAGTTTGTAAGTTTATTTTGTTTAAACAGGGAGATGGTCCAAGAAATCATTTAAATTGTACGAGAACGTACGGTAGAACCATCGTTCACACTTACTTTGTTTACTTCTATAGTTGTATCAGACTCACCGTTTCATTGGTCAATTCATTACATTGGAACATCGGCAACGTCGCACTACACTTCGCATACGACTTCGCCTTCAAAAGCACATCGAGTGGGACTCAAGAATACCAACCGCGCTCGACAATTTTTCGTATACGAATCTATCGCTCGAAAATTTTCGCATGCGAAAAAAAGTCGAGTGAGTTCCAGAATAGCACCCCTGGTCGTTTGCTTCCAGACGTCCCCTAGAAAATCCGTAAGAATCACTAATCCCGCGACTAGTTTCGCGAAAATCAAGTAGTGCGACTTCAGTCGCGCATACGGAAACCCACCTTTACCTCGCCCGCTGTTCACGAGACGTCGTGTCTCGTTGGCAGTTTAAGAAACGTATCTCACAAATTTATAATTTTTCAGCCTGCATCAAATTGTAAATAAAACGGCAAAATATACTTTATTTAAAAAATAACTTATAAAATATTTGTAATTAATTATTTTAAATTAATTATGCTGCTGACAATAAAGAATATCTTCCAAAATGAGATACAAAATATATTTCTCCAAACCCTAGGGCTATAAATTTACATAGTGGGCGATTACGGAGTCTAGCTAGAAGTGCACGAATCCCAACGGCTCATATCCCGAGCCCGCAAAATTTAAACACACTATCCCCTTATCCGCGAGCCCCAAAAAACAAAGCCCAAAAACCCAAACCCTGCCAGTCCCAAGTCTACAACCCCAAAAACCACTAACTCCAAACTCACAGACCCCAGTCCTATAAACCTCAAGCCCATAATCTTCAAGTCCAGAAACCCTTAGTCTACAAGTCTCTAACCAGCAAACCCCAAGCCCACCAGTCGCAAGATCACAAACCGCAAGCCCACAATTCCAAGCCCACAAAACCTAAGTCTACAATTCCCTAACCAGCAAACCCTAAGCCCACCAAAGAAACAGATAGTTTTTGTCTCAGAAGGGGGGGGGGGTCGGATACTTTTCACGGCTAAGCGACTTTAGCGATACTCTTCGCGGTTATTTGGCAACTTCGATACTTTTTGTCTCGAGCTCGCACAAAGGATGTTTTTCGTAAGATGATTTCGAATCGAAGTTGTTTTGGTGAACAGCTACTCATTTTGTATTGTTAACCAGTTTCTTGATTTATTTTTTATGTTATATTCAGTTAAACATAAGTAAATAATGTTACAATTACACACCAGGTACTTAAAATAGAAAAAATATATATAGCGCACCAAACTATGCTCAGTAGTCGACCAACCTGGACACTTGGGTGCATTCTAGTTACTTGAAAAAGAGAAAAAATATAGCGAGAACTTCTAACTGCATTCCCTAATTGGCCACTATGTAAAGTTATAGTCGCAGGGTTTTCAGAAATAAATTTGTATTTCATTTTGGAAGATATTCTTTATTGTTAGCAGCATAATTAATTTTTAATAATTATTTACAAATATTTTATAAGTTATTTTTCAAATAAAGTATATAGTGCCGTTTGATTGAAAATTTGATACAGGCTGAAAAATGATAAATTTGTGAGATACGTTTCTTAAACTGCGAACGAGATGCGACGTTTATTTGAACCGCGAACGAGATGCGACGTTAATTTGAACCGCGAAACAGGTACCACGTCTTCTGAACAGTGAAGGAGATACGTCGTTTTTTGAACTGCGAGAAAAGCACGACGTCGATATATACCAGTAATTTTTTTATTATTTCATTATTTTCAAAAAAATGAACTTGTGTTCCAGGGTTTTATCGAAACGTGCCAAGTTTTCTAGGTATTGAAGAAGAGTGTCAACGAAATAAAACCATACTAATGACTTTTATTTCCAACCCATCCCCACACTCCTCGAAACCACACAAATATGACCCAAAAATAAAAAACAACATTTTTAAGTATCATTGTAACATGATAGCAATTTCCGTCGCCTTTTTTATACAAATAATTACTAATAAATAATTGCAATATTTCCTTTGGCTTATTAAACAATTTTCAATTGTTCAAAGAAATATAAATTATCGAAACAATGGTTTGTTCTGATTTCTATGGAATTATTTATCATTTTTTGTTTATCACGTTTTGTTGAATAATTACATAATTTTGATACATTTCTCCTTATGTTTCATAAATTTCTATTTGTACAAACAATCTTTATTTGCTCAAGCAGTTCTTCTTGGCTAACTAAAAAAATGATATAAGATAGAACATATACAGTTACGTTTCTGACTCTATAGTGTTAACCACTTTTCAATTGTTTAAACAAACCTTATAATACGTAAATAAAAATTTGTTAAAAATTAGAAGAAATGTCTCAAAATTATATAATTATTCTACAAAAAGTATCACAGAAATTGCTAAAAAGTAGCAACAATACGTAAAAATCTAGATTTTGGATTTTTGGGGGGCTGCGTGGAAGGTGAGGGGGGTGAGAAATAAAAGTTATCAGTATGGTTTTATTTCCTAGATACTCCTCTTTGATCCCTAAAAAGTTTGGTACATTTCGATAAAACCCTGGAACTTGAGCTCAATTTTTCGAAAATTAAAAATGATCCCATCTTAATTAAACAGGATTTTAAAGTGCCCGGTGGCACGTGTTAATATTCGAATTTTGTAAAACGAAAAATTGCGGATTTTATT
>NC_046665.1:36958471-36962630 GCF_010883055.1 Belonocnema kinseyi
TACGCCAATTAGCACAAATGGTAAGTTCCGACAGTGCCTACAAGTGTGCCTACTGGCCGCTAAATGGCAATACCGGTTTCATATGTATACACCTGGTACGTCAAAACGCGTAGAAAACTCAAGAGGTGAAATATGTGGTAATATACGCGTAGAAAACCTTCGGACCACCCCTGGACAATTTTCCGCGACTGCCTATTCATTTCCCCATATTCAGCAAAAACCCTTGGTACAAGGGCCCTCTATCCGCAAAATGTGGACGCGTTCGGCGGCTTTGTCATAGGCCCTTCGGTTTCATTCTAGAGGAATCAAAACTGAACCGAATTTTTAAAATAAAAAAACACACACACACATATATATATATATACATACATATAATCTGACGAGTGATGGTAGAGGGGTGGATCAGTCGGCAGAAAATTTAGTTTAGTATAATAAATAATTTCGATGTTGGGTTACTTCTTGCTCGTAAATAAAAAAATACTAATAAGCCAGAATAATATTCACATTTTACTAAAATTTATTTTACGGGTTTTTCTATGCTATGACAAGTTTTACAAAGGGGCAAATTTCCCGAAAATTTCCGAAGTCTATAAATTTAGAATATAAGGTGTGCTCTATCGAACGGCTGATTCTCCAAGTACTAACATAATGGTTAAAGTACCCTACTTGAGCATAGTGCTCTACCTAACCTAAACAAATTACCGGAAACGGAAACTTTCACACGGTTAAATTTTCGGTAGCTATACATCGGATAAACATTAAATTTGGATAACAAGCTTAATTCGCCATTCGAAATAATACCAATGTCGCGGCCATTTTCATTTACAGAAACGATAGCCACAGCGAGAAAATCACCGGAACATGTGATATGTTCAGAATTAGCGCGGACCTGGAATAAACCTTGATCTCCCGGATTTCACCGGGTTTTCAAAATTTCTAGAGCCAAATTCGGAAAAATTCCAATTGATAGTTCATATCACAGACAAAAAAACAATAAATTACAGATAAAAAAGAAAGAGAAGATACCTGCGAAACCGAGTTTTCCATATTCTGATGTTAGCGAAAGGAATAGTCAAAAAGAGTGTCTTTCCTGGAGACCCGGGAAGCTCCTCATGCTCGAAAAATTACTAAGATCACTATCCAAACTAAAAGCGAAAGCAAAACGGAAATTCGAGCATAAGGACCCGCGAGGATCCGCAGAGTATGTACACGATTAGAAGTGGATCTTACCTCAACCAGATTTACACAGATTCTAATATCGTTCAACTTAAGAGGCGGTACCACGATAGAAAAAAAAAGAATTAGAATGAGCAAGCGCAACTGTCTCTCGGCCCGTGGCTGCTGGACGAAACAAAACGTGGCATGTTCGTCGTCGAGGTCGTGGTCTCGTCTCCTTTAGGCGAGTTTCCCGGCACGTCGCTGATTGGCTGCTTGCTCGGCGTTGTCCTAAGATTGGTTGGTTCGAATCTCGACCCGCTCTTTCCGTTCGTGGTGCCGATTTGAGAGAAGGATGCAGGGGCGGCTCAATGAGTCCACTGTAACTAATAGAAAAAAAATCTACAGGGCAGATCCGTAGCATTTCCGGTAAATGAGGAAGCTCTCGTCCTCTCTGAAGCGAGAGTGATCGCATTGGCAAAACATACGGCAAAAATTATAGGACAATCAGACCTGCTTTTCATCCTCAACGCGGGAGTCTTGAAGTAGGCTGGGCTCTCGGTCCAGTGTTTGAAGCGTCAAGGGCCCTGTTAAGGGATGTGAGGACTTCCTCCCACAAAATAATTACTAGTGCAGACCTAAGTATAGCTCCTGGCTACGAAGTTCGTTCCCAAAGCCTAGAGAAAATGATCCGGAGTCATCCCTGGCTCAGGAGGCATCTCAGGTTTTTATCCAGGTTACGGGAATATTGGAGACAGCATACGGAAAGGCGGGAAGCAAATTAAAATTCAAATCTCGATTCTTAATTTTGAGTAACTGCAGCAAGTAGATTCCAGTTCTTTGAAGGCTTTGCAGAGCTCTAGAAATCCCTCGTTGTCCCTCGTTGAGAATATCGATGAGATAAGGTCTTAAATAATAAACAAACAAAAAACATCGAACGAGTTCATCCTAAGTTCTTAAATTACTCCTAAATATGCCCTTGGAGTATCGTGCCACATACCGAGAGAACAGATTTCGCCTCGAAAATAAAAATAATAAATCAAATAAATTGATTTAAAATCAATTTTCGATTCCAGAGTGTTTGGTGGAAGGGCGCACAATACTCCTGCCGAAAATAGGCAACTTAGCTGACCCGAAAAATTACAACCCAATAACTTGTCTGAACACACTTTATAAGAGATTCACAGCTATCCTAAATGATAGGATTGTTCGGGCAATTGAACCTGTGTGGCAAGAAATGTATGAACAACGAGGCTCAAAGAAAGGCGTAGCCGGATGTCGGGAGAACCTGCTCAACCGATAGATGTGTCTGTAAAGATGCAGCATTCTACCAGCGTGACCTATTGATGGCCTGTATTAATTAGCGGAAAGCTTTCGATTCGACCTCCCATAGACTACTCATCTGTCTTTTGGAAATCTTAAAGGTTCATCCGCAAGTAGTTCGGTGCATAGAGAGATTGATGCCGCTTTGAAAAACCAGATTTACTATCTCATCTGGAAAAAATCGTGTAACAACTAACAAGTTCACCTTTCAGAGAGGTGTCTTTCAGGGCGACACCATGAGCCCACTCCTCTTTTGCCTTACATTATTGCCACTATCTCTAGCACTTCGCCATTTCGACGGGTACTTGTGCGGCAAACCTGCAGATCGAAAGTACAAGGTCACTCATGTATTTTACATGGACGATCTTAAGATCTATACTAAAAGCAAAGAGCAACTACATCTAGCTCTAGGGATTGTCGAGCGATATACTAAGGAAATTGGAATGGAATTTGGGTTAGACAAATGCGCCAAGGTTTATTTGAAGCGAGGAAAGCTTAATGGCATCCCTGAAGATCCTGAGCTCGTTGATAGAAGCGCTATACGACACCTTTGCGCTGGAGAGACTTATACATACCTGGGCGTGCCACAGAGCCGCATTCAGGATGTGAAATCTATAAAGGATACTCTCCGAAGCAGATACAAACGTCTCATCCGACAGATTTGTTCTTCCGAACTGTCGGCGAGGAACAAAATATCTGCAACGAACATGCTTGCCGTCCCGGTAGTACTCTATTCATTTGGAGTAGTTCCATGGAAGAAGAACGAGCTCAGATCCTTTGATATCGGTACAAGAAAGGTTATGCCATGAACAAAAGCATGCATCTTAAGTCTTCCGTTCCGCGACTGTATATCTCACGCCGTCAAGGGTGTCGCGGAACATTGAGTCTTGAATGTCTTCACAACAGGATTATTCTGGGTACAGCACATAGAGTTGCAAATGAAAGAGACCCTCTTCTTAAAATGGTCAGGAATCACGAAGAAGTGGCCAAAGGAGCGTTTCTGTACAAAGCAGCGGAGGAGGCTGCTGAAACACTCCGACTTGACTTCAGTATTAGGGGTGAGCAAAATGCATCAAATCTTATCTATCTCGAGTACTCACTCCTGAAATCCCGGATTAAGAAAGCACAAGAGAAAAACTTTCGTGACCAGCTCCTCGATAAGAGGATGCACGGTATCTTCTACAGAAATGTGAAGGATCAGTCAATGTCTTGTGACCTAACGTTTGCTTTCCTTAAATCGCCTGGATTGAAGTCTGGTACGGAGGATTTCATTTTTGCATGCCAAGACGGTGTCATTTAGACCTTAACATACCGTCGCCACATTTTGAGCCAAGACGTTCCTGATGATAGCTGCAGGGCGTGCCGTGCACATCCCGATCATTTAGCTCACATACTATCGAGTTGTCCAACTCACGCGGGAACGACCTACATTCAAAGGCACAATGCGGCACTAAGAGTGCTTTATTACCATCTCTGTCACTCCTACGGCATTCACCTTATTATCGCTCCTCTAAATGCTCCTAGGGAAATTGAGTCAATTGTCGAGCATGGGAAGTGCCGCATATACTTAAACTTTATTTTCTCGACAATTGTTTCTGTTGCTCACTCGAGGCCTGATGACATGGTTCTTCTTGACTTCGAGAAGCGAACCATGTTCGTTATCGAATTTTCGGCACCAGCT
>NC_046665.1:36962730-36974650 GCF_010883055.1 Belonocnema kinseyi
CAGCACTAGCTGAACATCATATCGAAACAGGACATAACATTTTATTTGATGAAACAACAGTCATTGCGAAAACACACAACAAATTTCCAAGAAAACATAGAGGAGCAATCGAAATCTTCAAACACCCTAATAACATCAATAGGGACAATGGACATAATACCAATCCGATTTGGCTTTCCGTTCTCCCGGATTTTTTAAAAAAGACTTGATTGGCCAATCAAGTTCGACCAGTCCCCAAGGTGGGGCGCTCTGGTCAATCACAGGCATTGTAGAAAGTATACCTAAGAACATCATGACCTGTTAACTCAGTTTCAGGTCAGCCCTGAAGATGTGAACTGCAATGTTCACGAAACGTCGGCAAACAATTCGTGGTTTTTTACACGAGTGAAACCCGAAATATCTCTTTTTATCAAAATGAATCATCGTGAAAGCATAAAATCTATTATCAATAATATACGTGTTCATTGCCCTACGTAATCCGCAACGTTTTCGAGCATGTGGAACAAGAGTGTAAGTAATCGTTCGCGCTCGAAATTAATGTTTTTCCGCGGTCCCCCCCCCCTCTGAAATGTTTTTTTTACACTTGTTCTTAATATTTTTACTCTTGAAATTAAATCGATTTAACAGCTTTATAAGAGGTTATGTCAATTATTCAAATCTGTCAAATGCAGTCCCGCCCAAGTAAATAACGTTCGCCATCTTTGATATGTATTATACATAGTTTTCTACAATTTTCTACGTATATTACGTCGTTTATGTATTATAAGTAGAAAACCTCGAGTGACATATCACAACCCATCTCTGCTCAAGACTAAAGATCTGGCTGAAATGGATGACGAGCTTCGTGGAAATTTTTCGAGGAATCCGAACTTTGGATTACCGGTAACAAGCGTTGAATTCAAAAAAATTAAGAATTTGTATAGCTATGAATACGCGATTTTTCCTCCGTCTAAAATCCCCCAACGGGAACAGAAAAATCCTATTCCTCTCAATCAACTTAGTAAAATTTAACGAAAAAATTTATTTAACTTCTTTTTCATTATTCAATCTTTTTATAACTTATAAATTCGAAAATTATTCAAATTTATATTTATTTATATTTAAATAATTTGTTTAAACGTCTTAAAAAATGCAACAACGAAATCTATGCAAATGTGTGAAGTTAAATAATTTTAACTCTATTGAGACAGAGTTGAATTGGTGAGAATTATTCTGAGGAATAAGAAATATCTCCGTGAGGTGCGTTACCGGTACAATTAGAAGGAATTAAATATACTGAAAACACGTCCTCTTTGGGAGAATAGAAAACTGTGTGGCGGTCGCTATGGAAATAGAAGTGAATAAGTTTAGGATGTACCTTATTCTTATTGTGGCATTTTAGATAGATGGAATAATCGCGCATTCAAAATAATAGAATAATCTTCACTTTTGCGCTGAAATCTGAAAATATTAGTTTTTCTCTATTCTACGTTTATTACCGGGCTATCACTTGTTGTGTGTATAATGCAGCGAGAGCTTTGGCCGATGCGAACCGTAAAACAAAACCAACGGTTCATCAAAAGACCAAAAGACGAATGCATCAACTCGCTACAAAGATAGGCTGCACGGAAAAAAATTTGGGACAGCTGTTGCGTTTGGTGTAGTAAAGGCAACACAACCACGAGTTTAACGCAACAGCAGCGCCACTTTGCGTGAAGCGGCTCCCTTAAAATGTAGGTGTCTTGAAGACAGGGCGCGCTGACGCTCGTGTATTTAGCCCAGCAATGGTACGTATAAGTAACGCAGTCGCCCTGAATGTCTTTCCGTGTGGGCGAGACAGTATGCGTGCCGCATTCAGTGTGCGATTGACTACATCACACCTGGTAGGAATTTTACCGCTAAGGTTCTAAAGTTGCGCGTGCACTCCGGACCCGTTATCACACACTTAACAAGTCAAAGCTGCTGACTATCAGGCAGCATATTGTTGAGAGATAGAGCATTCTCATTAGGCCATACAAATTTAAAGGACCGAACCTCCGAGGGTATAGCTGTAAGGGAAAATACATTGCCAGTATAGGGATGACATTTTCGGAGACGTTTTTAAAATAAAAGAGGAAAAATGATGAAATATTGTTTCGTAGTATGGTGTAAGAAACACAGGGCTGTCCACCCAGACACAATATTTTTTCGGATTCCAATAGGCATAACTGAGGAAAATCAAAAGTTTGTGGGAAAAAATCGTCTTTGGCCTAGTGATCTGTCAACAAGTGAACTTATTATATTCTCATAAAGAAACAGGGAAATGTGGATAAGTGTTTTGTGTTGTGGGCCTTTAAGTGGAAGTGTATTAGAAAATTCTCGGATTGGCGAGGAACATTTGATGAGTGGTAAATAAGAAATGTATGCGTGTCGAATGTGAGGTTATGTTTACCACAATCGCAGCCGAAGAATTATTTGTGATTTGTATTTAGTAAAGAATCGATTAAATTGAAGTAGGATAAAATAGTTTGTATTGTTTTTCGTGGAAGATTTTACAAACAATTTTTTAGAACCCTTCTGAAAATTTCATGAATTTTACATGTATTTCAAACAATAAGTAGCTTTTCCGTATTAGGAAAATTGTTGAAGTTTTTTGAGACGTCAATTTTCGTTATTTGTCGCAGGATAATTTTAATGTCACTTGAAACTCCTTTTAGTTAATTGAAGATTCAGAATTGTATTTAGAAATTCATTTCTTTGGTCAAAAATACAAGTATTTTATTTGAAAATTCTTTTTTTTGTGAGAAAATTTAATATCTAACTGTATATATAACTTTTTCACTTTGGGTTCAAAGTGTATCTCTTTTTGGTTAAAAATTTGTGAATTTTGTTGAAAAAGTTGTCTTCTTTGGTAGAAAATTAATCTTCTTGGCCAGGGAAAATGAAAAATTTGTTAGAATAAGGTAGAGATTTTTTAAATTGGTATTCTCTACTTTTTTGTTTCAAGAAAAATTTTGTATTTTCGTACAGTTCTTGGAGGCGTAAATTTTCGTTATTTGTCATAGGAGAATATAAATTTTGCTTAAAAATCCTTTTAATTAATTCAAGATTCATAATTGTATTTGAAAATTCATTTCCTTGATCAAAAGTACAAGTATTTGATTTGAAAATTTCTTTTTTCTTGTGAAAATTTAATATCCAACAGTACACATAACTTTTTCACTTTGGGTTCAAAGTGTGTTCCTTTTTGGTTAAAAATTCGTGTATTTTGTTGAAAAAGTTGTCCTTTTTGAAAGAAAATTAATGTTCCCTGCTTAAAATATTAGATAAAAACCAATTAGAAACCAGATAGAAACCGGGTAAAAACCCATTTGGTTTCTAACCGTCTCTCACCGGATCCTAACTGGTCTTAATTTTAATATATGGAATATAGTCGGGTCATAACCGGCCCTTATATGGAAAATAGTAACAGAAAATAAGTTGTAAAAATCTTCTAACCAGTCCTAACCGGGTTCTACCCGAAATTTGGGAACAGAAATGAAATATAGTCAAACTGAAGTTATTTTCTAATTGGTCTTACCGGTTCCTAAAAAACACTTTATATTGGTGTGTCCTAACCCGTCCTAACCGGGTTCTATCCGGAGATCAAAAAGAGGAATTAAATATTTTCAAAGACCAAAGTTAGGTTCCTACTGGGCTCTAACCAGTCCCTATAAGGCACTTGGCACTGGTGTGTGTTCTAAGTGAACCTAATCGGGTCTCTCCTGAATTTGGGAACCGAAATTAAATGTTGTGAAAGGTTGAAGTTAGTTTCTAACTAGTCTTTAACCGGTTCCTAAAAGGCACACTGTTCTGTACTTTAACCGGTCCTAACCGGTTTCTATCCGGCGATCAAAAAGATAACTTATGTATTGTAAAAGACCAAAGTTAGCTTCTAATTGATCTCTAATTGGCTCGTAAAAGGCACTTGACACTAGTGTGTGTTCTAATCGGTCCTAACCGGATTTTATCCTGCGGTCGAAAACAGAAATTAAATATTGTCAGACCGATTCCTAAAAGGCACTGGAAAATTGTGTGTGTTCCAACCGGTCCTAACCAAGTTTTATCCGGCGATCGAGAGCAGAAATTAAATATTGTCAAAGACCGAAGGTAGTTTCTAATTTGTCTGTAAGCGCTTCCCAAAAGGCACTGATGTGTGTTCTAACCAGTCCTAACTGGGTTCAGCTCGGAATTTGGGAACAGAAATTAAATATTGTCAGACTGAAGTTATTTTCTAACTGGTGCCTAACCGGTTACTAAAAGACACTTTATACTGGTGTGTACTTTAACCGGTCCTAACCAGGATCTAGTGGCTCATTTTAGGGTGACGTCCTCAGGATTTATGAAAGTTCAAGTGTCGGTGGATGGAATAAGAACTGCTAAGGAACCTGTGCGCATAGTTCCAAACGACTCTCAAGCTCTTCCCGTTTTAATTGGATGGAGTTACACGGAGCTTCCTTGCGTGGAGTATACGAAAAGAGAAAACGAACTGAGCTTCTAGGAACGTCAAGATAACCCATTCAGTGAGACACCCGCTGCAATGAGTCATGGATCAGAGTTGACTATCGTCACCAATGACAAAATTCCACCTCACTCAATGAACCTTATTTCCACAGTAAGTTCAAACAAAGAATTTCTCCTGTCTATTTTTAATTTAGGATCTGTTGAAAAGATACCATCGAGTAAATTAGAGCGTTATGAAATTTGTAGTCTGCAGAAAATCAAGAAATCACAAGATAGACCAGCCGTAAAGCTATCCGAAATTCATGTAGGAAACAATCGTCCCCAGGAAGAAGTTAAGGATTTGGTATCAGTTTTAAATGATTATCGAGTAACAATCAACCGCAGTTTGTTTGACTTGGGATGCACAGATTTAATTTCCATGAAAATTACTGAAAAAGCTGGAAGTGAACCTATTTATTGTCGTCCTCATCGAGCCAGTGATAAGGAGCGTAAAGAGATTGATACAATCTTTAGCACATACAAGGAGGCAAGATTGATTGTCGAAACCGATTCACCATACGCTAGTCCCGTTCTGCTGGTACGAAAAAAGGATCGTGAACCGCAATTGGTTATCGACTATCGCAAGTTCAACGCGCAAACGGAACGATTGAATTGTCCCTTACCAAATATTGATGATCATCTGTCGTTACTGAGTGGAAGTACCTTATTTATTACTCTGGATTTAGCGCATGGGTATATGCAAATTCCCCTGGATGAAGAGGGCAGACATAAGACGGCAATGATTGCGCCAACAAATACTGCTCTCGGGAAAAGTTGGAAAAATCTGAAAGAAAGACTTATAATGGTATTAGAGGCTCTGAAGAAAGCCGGCCTCACCATAAACTTATCGAAATGCCAGTTGTTGATGGAGAGGGTAACCTACTTAGGATCCGAGATTTCGGCTGATGGAATCGAACCGGGTGAACAAAAGTTACGAGCGATCTTGGAATTTCCCTTACCAGAAAATGCAACTGAAGTGAGAAGATTTTTGGGAATGATCGGATTCTTTCGTCAATATGTACCGAAGTTTGCAGAGAGAGAGAGCCGGGCCTTCGTTTGATCTACTGAAACCGAATATCGAATTCCGCTGGGAAACAGAAGAAAAGAAATCCTTTAAAGATCTTAAGCGAGTCATGGCCCAAAAGCCTATTGTTCAGATGTTCGACCCTCAAAAGTGGACGGAGCTTCATACAGATGCAAGCTTGAAAGGCCTGGCAAGAATGTTACAACAACGTAGAGATGACGCGAAGCTACACATGGTTTACGCAGTGAGTCGACGAACAAGTGATTTTGAGAAAAGTTAGCACATGTGGACGCACTAAGTCGAGCCCCTGTTCAGGAACCCGAAGAAGAACCAATTGAGGACCAGTTGTTGATGTACATTGTGATTTCTATTGAAGATGAAATTGTGATGTTTTCATACGCTGACGCCGATCTACGTAAGAAGTGTGATATCTTGCAGAGGAGTGAAGATCAAAGATCTAAAACTCAGAACAATGAACTACATGAGGGTATCCTCTATAAAAGAGCGGGTCAGGATTTAAAATATGTCGTACCACGTTCTTCACTACGCAAAAGCCTGACTATCCGCTATCACAATGTAGGAGGTCACTTCGGCTTGTAAAGAACTGTAAAGAAGATGAGTCATTATTACTACTATCCAGGATTGCGCCGGTACGTCCGCCAACACATAAGGTCGTGCATACAATGGATATTTACGAATACTGTCGCAGGTCGACAGCCCGGTGAATTACACCCAATACCTCCGGTAAAGGGACCCTTTGAAGTCGTCAACCTGGATTATCTCGGACCTTTTTTCTTAAGTTCGCGCAGAAACAAATATATCTTGGTAATTATTGACAACCTAACAAAATACGTTCGTCTGGCACCAACTAAGAAAGCATTAGGTGATGGAGTCATAGAGTGCTTAGAAGAATTTGTATTGGACTTTGGAGCCCCTAAGCGTGTGATTACCGAACTCAGAACTTGCTTCATTTCCGATAAGTTCACTGACTTCTGTCTTAAGCATGGGATTAAAGTTACAGTTGGAGAGGGTGAACATTGTCTTTATCCCAATGATACAAGTAAGTCTACGAGAAGAGAATGGAGGCGATTGGGATCGACATCTAAAGGTAATTGCTCGAGACCTTAATGAATCAGTGAATAAAACGACAGACAGAAGCCCATTCGAGCTACTTTATGAGTACTTCCCACGTCACGACGAGGGTATTTTGAGAAACTTAACGGGGCATGCAGACTACCAGAATCCGACTATTCTTCGTAAAGCAACTCGACAGAAAATTCTGGCCAAACAAGAAAAATTTAAGCAGCACTATGATTAAAATCGTTATCGGAATGTTCGCTACCAAATCAGAGAAGAGGTGGTGATGAAGTGAATCCAGTATCCACAGGGGATTCTACTAAACTTCAATGAAAATATCGAGGTCCACTTGTTATTTATAAAACTTTCCCTGGTGATACTTAAGGTGTTGCAAACCTAAGAGTGGAGAAATCTGGGCGTCGCTTTGCTAGTACAGCACATGTTACTCAACTAAAACTCTGGACTCCATGGTTGGAAAAAGAAGAATCAGATTTGCCAGACGATGATCAATTCAGCTTAAATGAGAACGACTGTTTCCGAGATAAAACAACTGAACAAAAGAAATATCAGCTTGACGAAGATGAAATTAAGCTCACTAACGATCATGACCCATCTGATCCATCTCGACTGTTCCAAGACGCTCCAGGTACTGTCGACCACCTGCCCTAACCAGAGGAGGTCGAAGTGTTTGGAAGAGAATTCTACGAAGTGCAGCATAGAGTAGACGAAGACTCAGAAAACATAAATAATTTCAAGGAGCTGTGCAATGCCCTCATAACACCTTATAAAGAATGCCCACCCATCACTACCGAGAAGGTGAAAAAAGTATTAAGAGGGATGAGAAACTATTCCGCTTCGGGACCAGATGGTATCAAGACCTTCTGATCAAGGAAGTTTCCTATCAGACCATCAGCATTTGGCCCGTATATTTACCTCATATTTAAAGTCGTAAGAGCCGATTCCGGAGTGTTTGGTGGAAGGGCGCACAATAGTCCTGTCGAAAATAGGCAACTTAGCTGACCCGAAGAATTACAGGCCAATAACTTGTCTGAACACACTTTATAAGATATTCACAGCTATCCTAAATGATAGGATTGTTCGGGCAATTGAACCTGTGTGGCAATAAGTGTATGAACAACGAGGCTCAAAGAAAGGCGTAGCCAGATGTCGGGAAAACCTGCTCATCGATAGATGTGTCTGTAAAGATGCAGCATTCTACCAGCGTGACCTATCGATGACCTGGATTGATTATCGGAAAGCTTTCGATTCGACATCCCATAGACTTATCATCTGTCTTTTGGAAATCTTAAATGTTCATCCGCAAATAGTTGGGTGCATAGAGAGATTGATGCCGCTTTGGAAAACCAGATTTACTATCTCATCTGGAAAAAATCGTGTGACAACTAACAAGGTCACCTTTCAGAGAGGTGTCTTTCAGGGCGACACCATGAGCCCACACCTCTTTTGCCTTACATTATTGCCATTATTTCTAGCACTTTGCCATTCCGACGGGTACTTTTGCGGCAAACCTGCATATCGAAAGTACTAAGGAAACAGGAATGAAATTTGGGTTAGAAAAATGCGCCAAGTTTTATTTGAAGCGAGGAAAACTTAATGGCATGCTTGAAGATCATGAGCTCGTCGATAGAAGCGCTATACGAAACCTTTGAACTGGAGAGACTTATACATACCTGGGCGTGCCACAGAGATGCATTACCGGTACAATTAGAAGGAATTAAATATTTTGAAAACACGTTCTCTTTGGGAGAATAGAAAACTGTGTGGCGGTCGCTATGGAAATAGAATTTAATAAGTTTAGGAGGTATCTTATTCTTATTATGGCATTTTAGACAGATGAAAAAATCGTGCATTCAAAATAGTAGAATAATCTTCACGTTTGCGCTAAAATCTGAAAATATTAATTTTTCTCTATTCTACGCATATTACCGGGTTTGCAGAGCGTGCCATGCACACCCCGAGCATTTAGTACACATACTATCTAGTTGTCCAACTCACGCGGGAACAACCTACATCCAAAGGCACAATGCGGCACTAAAAGTGCTTTATTACCATCTCTGTCACTCTTACGGCATCAAGCTTAATATTGCTCTTCTGATTGCCCATAGGGAAATAGCGTCAATTTTCGAGAATTAGAAGTGCCGCATATACTGGAACTTTATATTCTCGACAATTATTTCTGTTGTACACTCGAGGCCTGACATGGTTCTTCTTGACTTCGAGAAGTGAACGATGTTCTTTATTGAATTTTCAGCACCAGCTGACAAAAACATCATAGCCAAGGAGAATGAAAATATTCTGTTAAACTAATTATCATTATCATCGGCGCTCTTGGAGGTGCCAAGCTTTCACTGGTTAGTAGCCTGAAAAGCATCCCTGCGTATGAACAATATACTAAAACACTTGCGGGAAAAATGCAGAAGGTGGTCGTCCTTGGGTCGTTCCGTGTCCTCAGGCTGCACAAGTCTTTTGCCGGATCGTCGTATTGATTCAGTTACAGACTATAACCACCTATCTCACGGTCATGAGGAGTGGTTAGGGCCAAAATGTTACCGCGATTTCTCTAAGATCAGTGCAGTTTGTCAGATTAGCACCCACTCCCGGCGAAATAGTGCGGCTGTCTTAATGACAAACTTTTAATTATATGTATGTTTTTATTTTTAAATATATAAATGCAAAGTTCTTTCTAATTAATTTTGTATTTATATTGTTATTTTTTCAAAACTAACATTCCAATTCTCATACATATTCATTCTTTTAAATCTTTCTTATTTTATAGACAATCTCTATTGCTTAAAATAAAACGCATCATGCATTTATCTTTATTTCTACAATGGATAGCCCGCAACGTGGAGACAATTACGCATTTCTTCGTCCCCGTAATATCTTCCCAAGACGGGAACAGATAATCCCAGATATCACACGGGACCAGCAAAAACACCGGACAAATCCTGAATAAACCAATTTTACTAGATTATGGTAACCCTGGCGGACCGAAGGAACCGAATGAAGCCTCTACAATGTACCCGTAAATACCCCATTGGGTTCCCATTTGGTTTCTTTTTAAAAAACTAAAAAAAAAACAGCAAAACAACTTTTAAATTGTTTAAATTCGGGTTCTACGTTAAAATTCCCTATAGAAAGTTGCGGAATAATCCCAATAGTTTTTTTTTTGCAACAGTAGAAAGTTTAAAGAAATATAAGACGTATAACGCCTGTTCACTGCTATACTTCAAACGCATCATCTGTAAGTAGCAGTCTTGCGATTACTCCGTGAGTTTCTAATAGAAAATTTAACGTAGAATCAAAAATTCAACAGTTTAATAGTTGATCTTGCTGTTTTTTGAGTTTTTTAAAGAGGAACCGAATGGGGACCCAATAGGGTTTTCGCGGGTACTTGTAGAGGCGCTATTCGGTTCCTTCGGTCCGCGAGGGAATACTATGGTAATACTATAGTAATACTATGGATCATAGTAACATACTGCCGTCCGAACTAAAAAGAAACATAAGTGACATTTTTATGAAAAATTAGTTTTTGGTATCGCTGGATTCGTAAGAGAAAGCTGCATCTAAATGTGTTAATAAAATCTACTCATTATTAATATTTATTGCAAAAAATGATTATTTATAAATGAGGAAGGTCAAAGTAGTTAAAGAACACAAGAGAAAAAGATAAGAAAAGCACTTTGCGTGTCCCAAAAGTTGTACAAGGAAGGCAATACGTCATCACCATACACATGAAAAAGAACCTAAAGAACTTTGTGTGTATTTTGCGTTGTAAAAGTGACCGAGTACGTAACGAATTTACAAACGAAAAGAATCGCTTGCCCTTACGTATCTTTTAGCCTTGTGAATTAGCTCGGACTCTGATCGGAAATCCACGGGAAATAAGTCCCGACTAAATTCGGTTCTACACTAGCGACGATCATTCGGGTATGTTCAGAACAACCATTAAATACACAGTATCCCTTACGTATGTTTTGATGTTGTACTTTGAGGCTGCGCTCGAGCTCTTCGATAAAGAAATCGTCCGCAAGTGACCTTGTGTTCTTTTTGCCTAGTATTTTAGACTTTCCGCAACTAGTAAAACATCGCAAGTCCATTTTATAAAAGAAATTGTTTAAAACATCAATTTTTTATTGCAAAAATGAAAAAGCACATTATTTTCACGCAAATAGCGTATCTTAATTATCCAAAAGTTTATTCGATATTAAAGTTCTTTGGGCAAGAACTTCTTCTCAATTTTTTCAGATCGAGGTAGATTGGACTTATGTATCTTTTTAGTTTGTACGGCAGTATAGTTGACGGTGCAGATCTCCTTCATCTAATACCACACTAGTGCCTGCGTAGCCTGTTCGAACGGACTACAACTTTCGGTGGCCAATTTTCTGAAGGTAAAATAAAAATTTCAAATATTCAAGCGAATTTCCTTTGTTTAGAGAATATATACAGGATCGACACGCTGGGCCTTATCAAAATGTATGCAAAACCGCATACACACCCATAAGAATAGCATTAGCGTGTGAGACAAGTTGCATACTTTGTGGTAAGCCCCATCGTGTCCACTCTGTATATACAATTCCCCTTTTTATGTTTTAGAAGAGAGAAGAGGAGAAAAAAGGACGAGACTGTAAAATTCTAACTCGAACTTACCTACACACATGGCACATCGTTGCCTCGGCTAATAGATTTGGAACAATTAATTGCACCGTCGCGTCGACAGAATACACCCATGGAGATAACATGATTAATTGAAAGTAAGTGCAATGCCACTGCTAGAATTTTGCTGCATTTGTGTAGGTATTCCCTTCAATATTCACATAGCGTGCCTGAGATAGTGCGTCGCACTCTACGGCTTTATTCGCACTTGCTTCACTGTGCAGAGACAATTCCATCCCACTGCGAAACTTTTATCAATATTCGTTGGGGCCCTTCTGTCCCTTTTCTTTAACCCATGACTAATCTGATTTTGACCTAAATATGATCATTTTAATTCCTCTGTTTAAATTATAATTAGAAAAATCGAACATTTGTATTTATCAATTTTAAGATCAAGATTATATTTAATATTTAAGTTTAATTAATTTTTCTTTTAAAAAATTTAATTGATTGAAGTTTTAATTTAATTTAATAATGAAGGTTTAAATGAATCGAAATATGATCAATTTAATTCCTTTATTTATGTTTCCTTTGAAAATGAATTTGTTGTACACACACACACACACACACACACACACACACACACACACACACACACACACACACACACACACACACACACACACACACACACACACACAC
>NC_046665.1:36974750-36989307 GCF_010883055.1 Belonocnema kinseyi
ATTCTTTATTTGTTTATACTCTCTCCCTCTTACGGGTTTGGGTGTCTTCTTTACATAACGATTACAAGTATTTTTGCAAACAAGCCTTATACTATCTTACGAATTATTCGCTTCATACAGTCTTAAATTATTATTCTTATCTCTAAACGCTTGTGACTTTGCCCTGGGCTTCCATTCCCTCTTACCATTATCAATTTTAAATTTTGACTCTAGTTCGCAACACTACTTCGCAACTCTCCTTCTTGCGGAGTCATTTTTTTTCTTTTTTTTACTATCCTATAAAACCGGCTCTCTCTCTCTCTCTCAGATCTTTTAGTTTCTTCATCCATTCCTGCTCCTGAAAATTTTCATTCAAAATCCATTTAATTCTGTCTTCTGTACTCTCTCCTTCCCCTTCACCCCTGTACATCTCTCTAACTCATGCAACCATGTTTGCTGCTCATACCTACATACTCTACAAACATTCTCTTCTTTTATCCAATGCCTGCATGCTCTTATATCCTCTCCCATTCTAAATCTCACTACTCTATTCCATTTGCTCTCCTTTTTTATCATATTCAGGTACTCTGGTTCTCTGTGTCCCTTAACCATTCGATACCAGCTGTTGTACCTTGAATCTGGGATTTTTTGCCATCTTTCCTCACCTTGCTTTGCCTTCATCTCTTCCTCTATTTCCTCCTACTCTGTACCCCTCTCATTTATACTTCATTCACGCCTTATTTCATATCTCTCCTTCTCTCATTTTGAACGCGTAAAGTTACCCCTCCTCTCCTTATCCATGATCTCGCGAGCACACGCTTGTGCAATTTGGCTTCCCTGTTCCCTGCCAAATTTCTCTTCGAAGTTCCAGGCTCTTTTCACTTGTCTCACCACCAATTTTCTCATCCTATTTCTTCCCTTAGAATATAACCTCGGCAACTCCAGCTCACTCCCAAAACCCATCTCAAACATCTCTTATGGAACCTTATCTTCCATTCGTATTCTAATGTACCCCTTTTACACTTGGCTTAAAGTCATCTTAAAGACGTCTTTTTGTAGACGTCTTTAGGCTTTTACAAAAATACGTCATCAGGACGTAATAAATAAGTTCTAATCTAGTCCCATAAAGCATATCTTAAAGACGTTATCAGAACGGCTTAATGATGTCTTTAAAAGGTCCTATGTCTGGAATTTCGTCGACTTAAGGATGTTTTGAAAGGATATCCAGGTGACAATGTCGTAAGTATGTCCCTAGGACATCTTTGAAGCGTCTTGCATAAGATTATTATTATTCGAAATCAACCCAAACTCAAAGTGTTTATATATTTTTCTCTCACAAGACTTGAATGCTTAAATGCTCTGAAATATTACAAAAAACTGATTGAGATTTAATTTT
This sequence comes from Belonocnema kinseyi, assembly GCF_010883055.1. NCBI lineage: Eukaryota > Metazoa > Arthropoda > Insecta > Hymenoptera > Cynipidae > Belonocnema > Belonocnema kinseyi. The sequence goes on from NC_046665.1 coordinate 36,976,126, forward strand.
AAAGATTTATTTTTTAAAGTTCAACGTAGAAATATTTCGGCTATGAGATTTCGCTAAGTTTTATTGTGAAAATGTGAAAATCCCTAGAGTAAGCCCGAAACTAGGTCACGTGTGAAATATAAAATATCACAACCCTAAAATCGGTAAGGTGGTCTTTTTTAGGACAGTGATGAGTCCCTTACTAGGATTACCTGAAGAACTATAATATACAGGATACATAACGATTTGAATGAGGAAATTCTGCTAAATTATAGGAATCAAATTTCTTTAACGAAGTATATGCTAAAGATTCTCAAGGCTCTGAGAAGCTCTGAGAAATTCTCCGCAGGCACTCAGGTAAATATTTTTAAAAGTCCAGGTAGCTCGTTTAAATGTTTTAAAGGTTTTAAAATGTCCTTTCCAAAATTGAAATAAAAATACGATCATAAATAACAAGCAGAGAGACTGAAATTGAAATAAGCATTCGATCATAAATAACAAGCAGAGAGGCTATATCATTCAAATCGAACCTTAAAATAGTCTGAAACCGGCCAGGCTTTTTCCACTGAGAATACTCTTAGATTTCTATCGGTAGGGTGCGCGCACGCAGGCAAATTTCAGTTTGCACGTCTCATCTTAGTCGCACAACGACTTTTCGTCAGTGTTGCTCGTTGCTGCCAGGCCGTACAATCGCCATCACTGCGTTCTCGCTATTACTGTTTTTGTTAAATTTCCACGCTTTAGGCCCCCTGAATCCGAAAAACAGGACTTTAGGAATGTGTATGGCCGTCCGTGAATGGTTTTTTTTCGTTAACACGATATCTGAACTATCTGAAAATGAAGGTCAAGATTGTTAGACATTTTGGATACAAATTCAAAACATACCTTCATAAAAATAGTTTTTTCTGACTCAGGTAGTCTCAAAATGTGGAAATTTGATGAAAACCGACCATGTCCGATTTTACACAAAACCAGTACAATAATCTTATCACCCCCATTTAAAGTTCATTTAGGCACACCGTGATCCTCTATAACATTCTGAGGACGTCCGTAAATTGTCCTCAGGACATCCTTGACAACATCCTGAGCACGTCCGTAGGTCGCCTCAGGACGTCCTTGATAACATCCTAAGGATGTCCGTAGGACAACCTACGGACGTTATCAAGGACGTCCTCAGGACAACCTACGGACGTCCTCAGGATATTATCAAAGACGTCCTGAGGACAACCTACGGACGTCCTCAGGATATTATCAAGGGCGTCCTGAGCACAACCTACGGACGTCCTCAGAATGTTATTAAGGATCACGGTGTGCCGAAACGAACTTTAAACAGTGGGGAGAAGATTATTGTATTGGTTTTGTGTAACTAAGCACATTTTCGTAGCAAGAAAAATATCTTCCTACAACTTGCTTCTTTTGATAACTAAGCACATCTTCGAAATTTTCGGAACCATGCTTTTTCCAGAATTGGAAATTCTATTAAGAGTTGTCTATAGTACTGTGAAACACGAACAATTTATTCATATTACTTTTATAATAAACTCAAAATTTTCAGCGTTATAGCATTTTCAAAATCCTAAAAAAAAACGCATTGTGTAATTCTCATGCTGTGCGTGCGAGAAAGTGTCCATTTTTCCATCATGGAATGATGGGCACGTAGCTACAACGCACGTGTGAAGGCATTTTAAAGGAAATAGTTGCTAAACATCTTTAAAAAATAATGCTAATAATATATTATTGACTTTTTAAATTTATAAAGGTTAAATTACCAACAAATATGAAATTAATATGAAAGATATCTTTTTTGCGGTGAAAAAAATTAATAAATTAAGTAATAAATGATTTAATTAAGGCCATGTGACGAGTGGGTCACGTGACCAAATTCATAACTTACCGACACCTTTTCTGTTTCCCAACTTATTTTCAAACGAAACACCACATCGAGTTGAAAATTTGAGAAACTAAATAAGAAGCACAAATAAACATGTGTCTTGTCCTAAATTTTTAGAATTATGAAAAAATTGTGTTTTGTAAACAAATTTTTTTCGCTTTTTTCATAATTATAAAAATTTATGACCAGACACATGTTTATTACTGCTTTTTTTTCTAATGTGTCCCCTAAGAGTTTACATTTTTCTTGCACCTTCTTCTTTATTCCTTTACACACCCCCCATACACTTAATTGGTGGTGGAAGGGCGACCTACAGTTTAAGGTGGGTTCCGAACCACCAAGACCAACAGCTTTAAGTACTTAAAGAAAACCTTGTTCTCTAGAGGCACCGGTCCCACGACTTTCCGGAGATGAACAAGTCCCTTGCTAGGCTAAGTATTCACCGCATGGGCCGCCGAGGCTCTTCCAGAGTGCGCGGCGGGAATCGAACCCGCAAGCCGACGGAGTGGGTCCAAAGCCTACGCTTTAGCCCCCACGACCATCGTTCCACTCTCTACTGCTTCTTATTTTGTTTCTCCAATTTTCAACTCGATGTGGCGTTTAATTTGAAAATAAGTTGGGGAACAGAAAAGGTGTCGGTAAGGTAAGAATCTGGTCACGTGACCCACTCATCACATGGCCTTAATTAATTATAAAAAAATCATTTTAATAATATATTATTGACTTTTTTATATTTATAAAGGTTACATTTCCAACAAATATGAAATTGTTATCAAAGATCTCTTTCTTGTGGTGTCCAAAAGGGAATCACATGACTGCAGAAATAATAAAATGTTTGCCGTGAAAGTAATTAAATCGCATTTCATTGTTATAATTATAGTTGACCGTCGAGTTGCATATGTTTTAAAATTTAGAGTGTTGACATATTTCGACCCGGCAACAGCCCTCGAGTTTTCTTTCGGGTTTATAAATAACACAGCCACACAAAAAAAGTGTGCAGATCTGGTAACAAGACACACGTATTCCTATGGATTTTGGGGCGCTGAATTCAAATTCGGTATTAAAAATCACCCATCACGTCATGGTTGAGCCATAACCTCAAAAAATGACGAAAAATCATGCACTGAGGCAAATAAATGTCAAAATAATGCCAGTGATCCAAATTTTCACTTCAAAAACATGTCGACAACTGTGAAGGATCAACCCTTGCCTGATATCAACTTATTTAACATAACTTTACCCAAGAGAACCTGACCTCACCTAACCTAAATTAACAGAAATTTATTGAACTACACGCAAAGCTCTGGAAGCATATTTTCCCAGTAGCAAATGTGTGCTACATCGAATGGGTCAACTCGAGCCTAACCGAGAAATAAATCTAACCTAGCCTAACCTAACCTAACCTCACGAAACGCAATTAAACTGATTGTGTTGTTCCGTTTTGTTTGCGGTACCGTTTCATTCAGCTTCGGCTTAACCTACATAGAGGTTTAACCTATCCTAACCTAACAAAACCTGACCTTACCTAACCGATTACGCTGGCAACCCTGTTCTTGCGCACTTTCATATTTTGACATTAATAGCAGTAAATGTCTGGAGTTTCGTAACCGCTTGTTGCTAGCATTATTCGCCTGTGTCTGAAACCAGGGAACCTCCACGTGGTGACGGTGGGCAACGGATCCACATTGGCTGACGACGTCTCCGACGTCGTCATCATGCAACCGTAGCTCTTCATCAATGGATCACTTTGTTGGTGTAGAGTCTCATGCTACAATGAAAAAAACCGCGAGCATTGCTCAATCGCATGCCTGCGAGAATAGCTCAGATTCATTCTGTTACATTTGCAGTAAATATGAGGTGAGCAGTTTGCGAAAATCAATCGACGAGGAAGTGAAAAGTCTTTACGAAAAGTGTTTTGACCGTAAATTGCTACACCAAGAAACAAAATGGGTTCCTCACGTCATTTGCAATTCCTGCAGACTTATGTTGTATCGTTTAAAAAATTCAAACAACGAAAAGTACCGCAAGTACTCTACACCAACCACTTGGAAAAAACCCGTTATTGCGAAGGACTGCTATTTTTGCATGAATTCCGTCAAAGGGTTTAACGCCAAAAATAAAAATAACATTTCGTACATTGATGTGTGCACAGTCACAAGAGCAATTGAAATCAATAAAAATGCACGCCAGACTAGTGATTGAACAGAAAATAGTTCTGATGATTCCGATGAAAATGACGAAAAAGATGACGGCGCTGAATTTGCCCCTTCATTTCTAAAAAGAAGAAATCTTCTAGAGCCAAAGACAAAAGTTTCATTCTATCGCGACGGGACGAAGAATTCAGAAAGTTTTTCGTTAAAGACGAAGAGACGTCTTTAGTGTACTGCACTGACGTTAACGGACTAATGAACCACTTGAAGAAAAATGCGTACAGAGACGAAGAATGGCGACTTTTCATTGATTCGTCAAAACGCAGCATTAAGGCTGTTTTACTGCATAACACGAATACTTACGCTCCTATCCCTATAGCTCACTCAACGGTCATCAAATAAGAATATAACAATGTTAAAAAGCTTCTTGAAAAAGTTAATTACACAAATCACAAATGGCAAATATGTAGTGATCTCAAAATCATAACAATGATATTAAGCCAACAATCGAGTTTCACGAGAGAGCCATGCCTTATATGCCTGTGGAATATCAGAGATCAAACCAATCATTACAGCAAAATCATTGACCTTTAAGAGATTCATTCAAACCTGGTTTTCATAATATCATTAACCAAAGCCTCGTTGATCCAGAACAAATTTTACTACCACCCCTCCACATAAAGCTTGCGCTCATGAAGCAATTTGTCAAGGCGTTAGACAAAGATGGACAAAGCTATAAGTATATATCTCTTAAATTCCCTAATATTTTAGACGCTAAATTGAAAGAAGGAGTCTTTGATGGACCACAGATTCGAATATTGACAAGAGATATTAATTTCGTGAGCCACATGACGAAAATTGAAATGGACGCTTGAGAAAGTTTTAAAGCAGTAAACGCAAATTTCCTCGGTAACAAAAAAAGTCCAGACTAAGAGAATATTGTTGCGAAAATGATAAAAAACTACAAAAAGTTAGGCTGCTTGATGAATTTAAAACTTCACTTTCTAGATTCCGATCTGGATAAGTTTCCAGACAATGTTGGTGATTTCAGCGAGGAACAAGGGGAACGTTTTCATCAAGACATAAAAGCGATGGAACAACGATATCAGGGTAGATGGGACGAGGTCATGATGGCTAATTTTGGCTGAATGTTGAAAAGGGAAACGAATGTAGGTCTTAAACGTAAGCGTAACCCTTTGCATCGTTCCTTCGAAGAAAAAAGGACACGTTATAGCAGACAGAAAAAAAACTGAAGTAGGTCTATAAATCAATTTAATTACAATAAAAAGCAAGATAAAATGTAAACACGAAAGATAGTATAAATATATCCTTTAAGCCTAAGAAAAGCAGAGAGAAAAAGATTTTGAATAAAACTCTTATTCATTTGCATGTTTAAGTTACAGTTCTACATTTTAATTGATACAAACATTGTCAGGCTAAACGAATTGGGGACAATTCTACTTGTAGTTCTAAGTTTCTTCAAATGAGTAATGTGCGTCTAAATTTTTAACCACCTGCTGTACAATGAAATGAATTTTATTGTGTTACAACGGGAACACTTAAGTTAAGTTGTGTTGCGTTAAGCAAAATTTCGTTAGGTTCTGTTAAGTTAGATTCATTTGTAGGTTAAGATCGAGTTAACCTATTAAATATAGCACACATTTAAGACTGAGAACCGTACGCTTACATAGCTACACGTGTGGTTGAATTTCATTCGGCTAGGTTAGGTTAGGTCAGGTTTTGTTACGTTAGGATAGGTTAAACCTCTATGTAGGTTAAGCCGAAGTTGAATGAAACGGTACCACAAACATAACGGGACAACACGATGAGTTTAATTGTGTTACGTGAAGTTAAGTTAGGTTAGGTTAGGTCAGGTTTTCTTAGGTTAGGATAGTTTTGACCTCTTTGCAGGTTAAGCCCAAGCTGATTCAAATGGTACCGCAAAAAAAAACGGGACAACACAATCAGTTTAATTGTGTTTCGTGTGGTTAGGTTAGGTTAGACTAGGTTAGATTTATTTCTAGGTTAGGCTCGAGTTGACCCATTCGATGTAGCACACATTTGCTACTGGGAAAATATGCTTCCAGAGCTTTACGTGTAGTTCAATAAATTTCTGTTAATTCAGGTTAGGTGAGGTCAGGTTCTCTTGGGTAAAGTTATGTTAAATAAGTTGATATCAGGCAAGGGTTTTTGCATCACTGGCATTATTTTGAAATTTATTTGCCTCAGTGCATGATTTTTCGTAATTTTTTGAGGTTATGGCTCAACCATGACGTGATGGGTGATCTTTGATACCGAATTTGAATTCACCGCCCCACAATCCATAGGAATATGTGTGTCTTGTTACCAGATCCGCACACTTTTTTTTGTGTGGCTGTGTTACATTTAACGAGGCTGTCTCATGAATTCGATTTTTCTTTTTCTGTACCTAGTTCTGATGTAATTGTGACAGATATTTATATTGTGCTTACAACAGATTGGCCTACTGACCCTCATTCGATTCTCAGGTATCAAGGAGAGAGCAGCTGTTCATGGGTGCTGTCAATTTCTACCATTTAAAATTTTTTGCCTTGATAAGGGTACTGTACGAGTACCGAAACGTTGGTAATACAATTTTATTTATTTTTAATTTGCATTTTTAATGTTATTTTATTGTATTGTATAATAAAAATACAAAACACGAAAGCAAGAAAAAGAGAAGGAAGGGGATTGGTTGACTGCCTTCTCACTTTTCTTTCCTCTTTTTTATTTTTGTCCGAATTTTTTTTTCAGATTACAATAGAATTTTTTGTTTTTGCTTGTTCGTTGTGGTCCGGGTTTGGTCGTTGAATTCTTGTTTTTAACAGGAGTTTACATCAATTTGATTATTAAACGTTAAATAGGATTTTTAAAGTGGATTTTAATTTAATTTAAATTTCTTACATTATAATTTGTAGTTTGTACTTGAAAAAACGTAACCTCAAAATATGCGCGTATAAAGAGGCGCGCGAAGTATTCAAATCATGGGAATCGCCAGCATCGAAATCTGGAAATATTAAAGTCCCAATCTCTTCATTTTATTCCAAAGCAAATAAAGATATAAATAAAAACGCCAAAGTGTTCCGACCTGCAATCGTGCACCTTCGAGTTTTCAAATTCAGAAGAGGAGAAATGGTTCGCACGCGCAACCCAGTCATTTACATCTTCGTTCACTATATTCACACGGACATAGACGTTTGATAGTATTAGACGTACAGACGTACAGTCGTCATCTCTGCGTTCTCGCCATTACTGTTTTTATCAAATGTCCACGTTTTAGACCCCCTGAATCCGCAAAACAGGTTTTTACGAATGTGTCTGCTCGTCCGTGGATGGGTTTTTTTGTTAGCCGGATAACTTTCGAAACAATTCACTGATTTTATTTCCTTTGATAAATTCTTTTACTATCTCAAAATGAAGGTCAAGTTCGTTAAACAGCCATTTTGGATACAAATTCAAAAAGTGAGCGTATTTTGAAAAATTTTGAGACGCTTTTTTAAAAGTTCTATAATTTTCTGTACGGACATTCATATATCCTGATATATGATATATTCATATATTATGTACAGATCCCTTCATAAAAATAGATTTGTCTGACTCAAGGAGTCTAAAAACGTGGAGATTTGCTGAAAACCGACCATGTCCGATTTTACAGAAAACCAATACAATAATCTTGTCAACCCCATTTTAAGTTCGTTTAGGCACACCGTGATCCTTTATAACATTTTGAGGAGTCCGTAGGTTGTCCTCAGGACATCCTTGATAACATCCTGAGGACGTCTGTAGGTTGTCCTTAGGACGAATTCAGGATGTTTTCAAGGATGTCCTGAGGACAACCGACGGACGTCCTCAGAATGTTTAAAAGGATCACGGTGTGCCTAAACGAACTTTAAATGGGGGTTATAAGATTATTGTATTGGTTTTCTGTAAAATTAGATATGGTCGTTTTTTGTCAAATCTCCACGTTTTGAGACTCCCTGAGTCAGAAAAAACTATTTTTATGAAGGTGTCTGCCTGTCTGTAGTCTTTAGTATTGTGTGCTTCGGCAAACTTTTTCAGGGCCCAAAAAGAAAGAACGAGTTCGTTAACCAATCATTTTGTATAAAAACTGGTATATGGTATACAATGGTATGGTAAAAAAATGACTGAGCACATTTTCAAAATTTTCGAAACCATGTTTTTTCCAGATTTGGAAATTCTATTTACGGTTTTCCATAGTACTTTGAAACAAGAACAATTTATTCATATGACTTTTCTGAACAGAATGAAAATTGTCAGAATTATAGCATTGTCAAAATCACAAAAAACAAACGAAAATTAACATTTTAAGCCAGACAAGGCATGACATTAAAGAAAGTCAGGAGTAAATAAATGTTTCTTTCGGGGAGCCTTACAATGTTATCATAACAACTTTTTTTAGCATAATAAATTTTTGAAATTTTATGTATGGTTTTCCGTAGTGCTCAAAAACACGAACAATTTATCTCAACGACTTTTTTTCGAAAAAAGAAAAATTATTAAAGTTATAGAACGCACGATATGAAAATGGTCGGTAGAAAAGATTATGCTTTTTTAAAGCCCTACAATATTATTCTGTTTGGACATTGAATTTCATACTCTTAATGGATCACATTATACTCACAATGTCGTAGGACATATTAAGACGTTTTTAGGACGTTCTTTTATGTCCTGGTGCCCCCAGGCAGGTCTTTTATTTTCTAGCGTGAAAAAATAATCATGTCTCTTATAGGTCTTTTTGGGGCGTCTTTAGGACTAGCCCTGCGGACATCTTTGGGACAACTTTGGGCCACACATAGAACGTCTTCAGGACGTCCTAAAGTTGTATTTATAACGACCCTGGGACTTAGACGTCAATGTCCAAGAATGTCGCAGGACATTTAAAGACGTCCTAAGGACGTCTTTAGGATGTTCCGGTGCCCACTGGGGTAGTTGATTCCGCAAAGGAACCTGCACTGACAAAGGAACCTCTGATAAAGGTTCCTTTACAGAAAACCATTGCCAAAAATTACGTCGCTTACAGCTATAAAGTTGCCTTACTTTTATTCCCTTGAAGATTCGACTCAAAACACATGCCCATGAACATGAACGCACACTTTAATTGGCTCTGTGAAGGAACCTGTACAGGTCAGTCAAAGGTTACCTCGCATAAATATTCCTTTGCAGGACTATGTACAGTTACCTTCGCCAAATTCCTGTACGGGAGTCATCCAGGTTACCTGTACAGGTTTATTTACAGTATCGTATATAGTAGCATGTGCAGGATCCTCCAAGGTACCTGCAGAAATTTTTAGCTAGGAAAAATTGAAACAATCAGCAACAATTTACACCGATTCAACTTTTGATCACTGTTATTCGTTATAAATCGTTTCTAATCGATTATTTCTGAAAGGGTCGTTCCCGCATGACTTGGACACCTACATAGTGTGTCCTAGATGCTCAGGGTGTGCATGCACATGCTCTGCAACTACTATCGGAAATATCTTGGCCAAAAGTGTGAAATTGATGTAAAGGCCGAGTATTTTAGCAGCCTCCTCAGCTTTTTGTACAGAAACGCTCCTCTGATCACTTCTTCGTACTTTCTGATCATTTTAAGAAGAGATTCCCGTCGATTTGTAACTATATGTGCTGTACGCAGAATAGTCCTGCTATGAAGACATTCAAGATTCAGTATTCTGCGACGACCTTGATGTCGTGAGATGTAGATTCACGGAACAGAAGGCTTCAGATGTATGCTTTTGTTCATGAGCATAACCTTTTGTGATTTGATATTAAAAGAGGCTCGATACTTCGTCCATTAAATCACTCCAAATCACTCCATGTTTGTTGCAGATACTTTGTTCCTCGCCGACAGTTCTGAATACTAAATCTGCCGAATCAGACGTTTGTATATGTTTCGCAGAGTATTTTATAAATCTTACGTACTGAGTGTAGCTCTGTGGCACGCTTAGGTATGTATAGGTCTCTCTAGCGCCAAGGTGTTGTATAACGTTTCTGTCGACTAGCTCAGGGTCCTCGTTCCAAATAAGCCTTGGCGCATTCTCTAACTCAAAGTCCATTCCAATGTCCTGAGAGTATTCGCACTACCATCGGACAGCCCCTATGCTACTAGCTGTGAAGGAGAGACTTCTTCTTCGGAAGCTATCTTATTAGGGAACAGGAAAGATACAGGAAGCATTACGGCGACCCAATCGAGGCCCAACCTGGACAGGATGAGGAAAAGTAAGTACTCTTAAAGACCCCACTAATACCCCCTTCAATTCCTTCTTAAAAAAACTAAAAAAAAACAGCAAGATCAACTTTTAAATGGTTAAAATTCGAATTCTACGTTAAAATTTTCATTAGAAACTTATGGAGTAATCGCAGTACTTTTTCTTGCAACATTAAAAACTTAAAAAAGAAGAAAATAACTGTCATTTACATAGGTCGAAGGCGGCTTCAAGTGCATCTTCTTTTAGTAGCAGTTAATAGGCGTTCCGCCCGTAACTTTAAGAATTTAGTCTGGATGCTAGCGCCACGCAGTGGAAACCTCAGACATCAACGCAGTGCGGTCTTTAAAGGTACTTTGTACAGGCTCCCTCTATTAAATGTTAAATGGTATGGTGTCATAACATTAAATGGTATGGTGTCAGGTGTAAGAAAGGAACTGGTGGCAGAGGAAGAAAAGAGAGAGTATATAGAAGAAAACGATGGAACAATGGTTAGAAAATGAAATTAGGAAAAGTTATTGTGGATGTAGTAAGCGTGTATAGAAGAAGAGGAGAAAAGGAAGTACGGAGAACAACAAGGAGATGGACAGAGGAGAAAGAGGAGAGGCTGGTTCTAATAGGAGGGGATTTGAATGCATTGACCGGGGAACAAGGGGAACAAGTATGGGATAGAGAAAAGGAAGTGTTTATAAGAAAATCGAAACAAAAGGAAACTGATCGGGAGGGTAGGAGGCTATTGGATATACTAAGAGAAGCAGGATGGTTCATTTATAATGGCAATACAAGAGAAGATGAAGAAGATGAATATGCGTATGCGGGTATAGGGGACACCGTAATATATTACATTCTGGCAGAAGGAAGAATTAGGAGGCTGATGGTTAGAATGAAAGTGGGCAACGTGATAGGTTCAGACCACTTTCCAGTAATCGCGACAATGAGGTATGGTTGTTCAAAGGGCAGTAGGGGGAAGAGGAAAGAAAAGAGAGACAATAAAGTGAAAATGGGGATTTGGGGGGGAGAAAGAAAAAGTTGATAGAATTTAGAGAAATATAGGAAACGAGGAGATAGGGGGTGGAGAAGAGGAAGGAGTTGACACACTGCTACAAAAACTTGAAGGAGCGATAGATAAGGTAAAGAAAACGGTGAGACCGAGAGAAAAAGAAGATGGGTTTAAGAGAGGCTGCTAGACGGAGTGAAATATAGGGTAAAGGGAGAAGGAAGGAAAGTGGTCGATGGGGACGAGGTAATGGAAAACGAGATTAGTAGGAGGGAGGTGAATCAGGCGATTTCAAGGTTGGAAAGAAACAAGGCAACAGGGAAAGATAACTTGGAAAATAAAGCAATGAACTATGGAGGATTAGGGGTGAGGGAAGGGATGTGAAGGATTTGCAACAAGGTATGGAAAGGAGAAGGGTGGCCCGAGGCGTGGAAGACAAGGCTCGTAGTACCATTGATTAAGAAAGGAGAAGGCAAACGGGTGCAGGAACATAGAGGTATCACACTCATGTATGTGGGGTATAAAATTTATGCGGAAGTGCTTTGAAGGAGGTTGGGAAGACAGGTGGAAGAGAAGGGAAGTAACCATACAAACAAACGGGTTTTAAAAAAGGGATGGGAACCATAGATAACGTCTACGTGCTCAAAGGGACCTAGGGCGACAGAAAGGGAAGCTAGTCGAATTGTTTGTAGGCTTTAAGACAGTATTTGACTCAGATACGAAAGGGCAGGAATTCTGGACAGGAAGGGGGCTTAGGCAAGGGTGTCCTTTGAGCCACTTCTGCTTAGTATTCTGCTCACAGATTTTGAGGAGAAGTTGAAGATGAAAGGGAAAGAAGGGACAACATTAGGAACAGGCAAACTGTATTCACTAGCATACGCAGATGACGTAGTACTATTAGCAGATGATGAAAAAGGTATGAATTTTTTTATGAGAGTGTTCAAAGAATATGTGAGAGAAAAGGGTTTAACAATAAATGTGAACAAGACGAAGATGATCCCAGTGGGCCCCGGGACATCCTAAAGACGTTCTAAGGACGTCTTTAAATGTCCTGGGACATTCTTGGACATTGGCGTAATAAGTCCCAGGAGCGTTATAAAGACAACTTTAGAACGTCCTAAGGACCTTCTATGTCTGTCCTAAAGTTGTGCCAAATATTTCCGCAGGGCTGGTCCGCCCCAAAAAGACCTATGAGAGACATGATTATTTTTTCACGCTAAAAAGTGAAAAACCTCCCTGTGAGCTCTAGGACATCAAAAGGACGTTCTAAAAACGTCTTTATAAGTACTACGACATTGTGAGTATAATGTGAGTCATTGAAAGCATGAAATTCAATGTCGAAACAGAATAATATTGTAAAGCTTTAAAAAAGCAACATTTTTCCACGTACTCCCAGATAACAAAATGTTTGCAAAATGATGGCGTATTCGCATGCATATATGCGGATTAATCGGCACAATATGATCTCACCTGATGACACATGTGTCATCAGTCGAAGTTCATATCGCTCGCACGTTATGATACGAGGGTAGTTCAATAAGTCCTTAGAATGACCAACATATGGCGCGCGAATCGCTCCAAATCATCTGTTTTCAGTCAGCACCACTCCCGACTAGATATATGGTGCAGTCACAGTCCACATCTTCTGAGTTTACGTGTTTTTATAACCAATTGAAAAAAAAAATTGTTCGTTAAGAAAAATGGAAAAAAACGAGTTCAGAGCGGTAATCAAACATTTTCATTTAAAGGGTTTAACTCCATATGAGATAAAAAATGAATAGGACTCAGTTTATGGCACATCTGCCCTGCCTTAGCAATGGTTTATAACTGGGTAAATGAGTTTAAGCGTGGTCGTACATCAATAAGTGACGAACCACGTTCAGGAAGGCCCGTAGAAGCAAGTACTCCCGAAATCATCAA
>NC_046665.1:36989407-36992908 GCF_010883055.1 Belonocnema kinseyi
AGGGAATTTAAGGGATATATACTTATAGCATTGTCCATCTTTGTCTAACGCCTTGAAAAATTGCTTCATGAGCCCAAGCTTTATGTGGAGGGGTGGTAGTAATATTTTTTCTCGATCAACGAGGCTTTGGTTGATGATATTATGAGAACCATGTTTGAATGAATCTCTTAAAGGCCAATGTTTTTTGCTGTAATGATTGGCTCGATCTTTGATATTCCACAGTCATATAAGGCATGGCTCTCTCGTGAAACCCGATTGTTGGCCTAATATCATTGTTATGATTTTGAGATCACCACATATTTGCCATTTGTGATTCGTGCAATTAACTTTTTCAAGAAGCATTTTAACATTGTTATATTCTTCTTTGATGACCGTTGAGTGAGCTATAGGGATAGGAGCGTAAGTATTCGTGTAATGGAGTAAAACAGCCTTAATGCTGCGTTTTGACGAATCAATGAAAAGTCGCCATTTTTCGTCTCTGCACACATTTTTCTTCAAGTAGTTAATTAGCGAATAGAACCAATCCCAGTAGCTTTTGCGAAATATTAAACTATTTCTGGCTCTTGATTCGGGTTCGCTTCTTCACCTCTATTAGCAGCGTCTAGAATTTTTTGTAGCAAGGAAATTTGAGGATACTTTACGTGTTGCTGGTGACGTGCATAACCCAGGAACCATAAAACGCTTGCAATATGTGCGCAAGTGCCAAGAGTTCTGGCCCCTGGCTTACATGTGCAGTAATAACCGAGAAGCGTCTCGATCTCATTGAACGATATCCACAGCTGGTACCTTGTCGCATTTCGGAAACGAGAAAATACTCGTACTCTGATCAAACCAGGTTCATTAAGTCGTGTATCCAGTTGAAACTCCTCATCATCTTCTCGTTGCAGCTTGTCTTGAACGTAAGATGGGGCAAGTTCTACTTGATACACGCCAATTGTTATGTCGCGTATTTCTTCCAATGTAAGGCGAGGAAATTGTGATACTTCATGTTCATGCAGGCGATTCCAATTTGCATTTCCGTAGCGCATATTTTCCACTTCTACGCGCGCTTGCACATTATTTGGCTCACGAGCTCTCGCTATATATTCTCTTACAAGCTCTGCTGTAGCGCCTTGCATCTCGATAACGGGATGGTATCGATTAATTATGGCACCAGCAATACAAAAGAAGTCCCTTAGATTGTGTACATGAGCCATCGGAATGGTTTTCTCGAAGAACTTGAAAATGTACTTTATGTGGCCATTTCTGGATTCCACTATACATCTAGATTTCGTTATTAGCCAAGCTTCGTTTGCTTCTTCCGTTACCAATTGACTCTGTCCTTGTTGGCGAAATGGTGGTATCTTGGACACATATTCCTAAGCGTTGTGAAAGTGGTTGGGGATCTCTATATCCACGGTCCTCTATAAAAATATCACCAATGTCGGAAAATTCTCTCATATCTTTCACATCTCTTTGAAATTCGTTAATGCGTTTTTGTGTGTCATTGTTTTGCGAGTCAGAAAAATATGGTCCTTGTATTTCAAGTATGTATCCGTCTGGAGCAACAATGAGAGCAGGTTTTACCAAGCGACGTCCTTTATGTTTGCAGAATGACTGTCGAAGTACGCGAAAGTTACTGCTCTTCTGCATGTAAGCATAAGTTCCATCGATGATAGCAATAGCTCTGGGAATTTCTGGTTGTGGATTATAAAGTTCATTGGCGAATGATGTCACGTGTCTTTCAATGAATTCCTCTCTGCTTATCGCATTAAATCCAATGTTACCAGGCACAAATTGCTGCATTAAAGACTCTCTTACAGTAGAAATGACCATGCTTGTAGCTTGCCGGCTCGAATAACGAAAAATCACTTTCAGAAATTCATCAGAAAGACCTTGACGCATTTTGCAAAGGAAAGTCAGCAGATCTTTTTTCCTCACGTATCTGGCATCATGTCCATGTAACTTCGGAATAGGAACACAAAATGCATACAATTCCCTAAATTGTTCCTTTGTTATAGGAGCAATAGCTTCAAACTCTTCATCAGTGAAACTATCCTCATTATTAAACGCCGCGGCTGCATTAACATTTGCCTCGTTACGAAGTTGTTGCAAAAACAGAAGTAACTGCTGCCCCGGAATCCTATACGGTATATTAATCGCTTGTAGTCCAGGAAGCAAGGGGCCTAAGATGAAACCATGTTCATCCAAATGATTTAAGCATGCTCTTGTTTCTTCTGTAATGAAAATGTCCATGACAAGAAAAGCGTTAACTCTACATTCAGTTGAAAGCCTTGGAGTATTAACATCAGCATTACAGAACATGCACGTTTGCCTGCCTGTTTGTGTAAGAACATTAAGTCTTAAACAGCCTGGGTCACGTTGGAGTTCCTCTATCTCATTGCGAATCGATTGATTGCAATTGAGACATAACCTACTCTCATCGGCGACTTCAAGTGGTGGTCTTCGAAGTTGAAGGCGCCTACAAATTGCAATGTTTTGCCTATTAGGATTATTATTTCCATCAATTCGAGCCATTTGTCGTGGTTGATAGACTCTATCGCACACATAGCAATTAACTTGAACTCTGAATGCGATTTTTTAAACCATAAGAGAAACAAGCTCTTATGGTCTTGAAAGGCAGAGGAATGTATTAATAAAACGAAAGAAAAATTCAGATACAACAAAATAAAAGAAATAAACACAAGAAACTAAACACAAAAAGGGAATAAGAAATACAACACAATTAATACAGAAGGGAACAGATAGGAATTTTTTCCTAAGCTCACCAATAAAATTACTATCCGCTCTCGAGACCTTTCACAAAAGAAATGACAAGCATACCATCGTCAATGGAAATAATAAGTGAATGCTATTTAATATATGATTCACACATATATATATATATATATATAGTCTATGAAGTTCAGCATAAACTGGACGAAGACTCAGAAAATATAAATAGCTTCAAGGAGTTATGTGTTGCCCTCATAACACCTGATAAAGAATGCCCACCCATCAATACCGAGGAGGTGAAAAAAGTATTAAGAGGGATGAAGAACTATTCTGCACCGGGACCAGATTGTATCTAAACTTTCTGGTGGAAGAAGTTTTCTTCAACCCTTCAGCATTTGGCCCGTATTTTCACCTCATATTTGAAGTCGGAAGAGCCGATTCCAGAGTGGTTGTTGGAAGGGCGCACAATACTCCTGCCGAAAATAGGCAACTTAGCTGACCCGAAGAACTACAGGCCAATAACTTGTGCGGCAAACCTGCAGATCGAAAGTACAAGGTCACTCATGTATTTTACATGGACGATCTTAAGATCTATGCTAAAAACAGAGAGCAACTGCATCTAGCTCTGGGGATTGCCGAACGATATACTAAGGAAATTGGAATGCAATTTGGGTTAGACAAATACGCCAAGGCTTATTTGAAGCGAGGAAAACTTAATGGCATCCCTGAAGATCCTGAGCTCGTTGATAGAAGCGCCATACGACATCTTTGCGCTGGAGAGACTTA
>NC_046665.1:36993008-36995827 GCF_010883055.1 Belonocnema kinseyi
AATTTTACCGCGATTATATATATATATATATATATATATGTTTAATATAATAATAAGTGAATGCCAAGGTTTCAACTTTTTTAAAGCCATAAGGCCTACTTTCAGTTTGTCGCTCATTCTGAAGTCGTTCGCTTTTTGCTTTAAAAAGTGACACTCGTTCATTATGCAACATTCACTCATTATTTCCATCGACGAAGGTATATTTGTCTGTAATTTCTTTTGTGAAAGGCCTTTGAAAAAGTGATTTCTTAGTCAAGTTCAAATCTTCTGCGCGTAGCGTTTGCCCGTTCTGAGAAGCGCGCTATAAGAGTCAACGGTGTTGACTCATATTGTCATTGGTTTATCTAAACATGTTACTGGCCACTTCTTGATGCGTGTTTCGTATACAGACATCGCTTGTGTCGCTAAAGCTACTAGGATTGGTTCTATTCGCTGAGCATGGGCACTTAGCGTTCGGCCCTCTGGCGAAGGGTACACTGTTATTATCGATGTGCGCACTAGTTACTAATGTTACTTTGGATACTATTTCTGTCTTTGAAAATGTAATCACTTAGTTAAGTTCAAATTTTGGGTGCTTAGCCATTGATCGTTTCGAGAAGCGCGCAATATAACTCATTGGTTTGGCTAAACATATTACTGACTACTTTCTGATGCGTGATTCTTATAGTGACATCGCTTTTGTCGCTAAAGTTACTAGGATTGGTTTTATTCGCTGATCTTGAGCGCTTAGCGTTCAACCCTATTGCGTAGGGTAGAATGTGATTATCGGTATGTACCCACTAGTTACTAATGTTACTTTGGATACCATTTCTGCCTTTAAAGAAGTGATTAATTATTCAAGTTAATATCTTGGGCGCTTAGCGTTTGATCGTTTTAAAAAGTTCGCTATATAAGTCAACGGTGTAGGCGAAAATATGACAGACAAGGATCTGAACCGTGATTTCTATGTTGACATTGCTTTTGTAACAAAATCTGTTGTAATTCGTTTTATTCACTGATCTTGAGCGCTTAGCGCCGCATAGCGCTAAAACTGTCCATTTTTTTGGATTTTTTTACGGATATTTCATCCGGCACTTATAACCTTAAAAATTACAAAGTTTCAGCTAAATCCACCGAAAGCCATTTTCCCATACATTTAGTGCGGAGTCCTTTAGGTAATGTTAATTAAAACTTTTTGCATGCAATATATTATTCACTTTATTTAAAACATATCCTGTCCATTTAAAACATAGCCTTTTTTATGCCGCAAATAAGCGTTAAACACAATTCACTCTTCGCCCACAGGAAGCGCAGAATATTATTACTATTTTATAGTATTTGTCACTTAGCAGCCATGCCATAATGTTGTTGGCACAGAGAAAATTGACGTTGACTTCTCAGTCCACATGTCTCACTTGATTATTAATTAAATACTTTTAATATTTGTAATTACTAGATTACATAACCTATATTTTTTTGACACTTTTATCCACATGAAGTTTCGAACGCAACCCTGAAAACTATGATAAACTTGATCCAAAGATGCACGGACTTGACCGAATGGCTGATCCGAATGCAACTTTAGAGGCGTGAAATTTGGAAATGCCCCTGTAGAATGGCTTCTCTCCTGCTGTTGTGCAATTTGGGTAGCATTAAAGTTATCCATACATGTAATCCTCAGTGTGTCCACTCTTTCTGGTGGACCGAAAGAACCGACAGGAGTCTTTACAAAGTATCCTTAAAGACACCACTGAGTCCCCCTTTGGTTCCTTCTTTAAAAAAACTCAGCAAAATCAACTTTTAGATTGTTGAAATTCGAATTTTACGTTCAAATTTCCATGAGAAGCTCATGGAGTAATCGCAATTGTTTTTCTTGCAGCGTTAAAAACTGTAAAAAATAAAATACCTGTCATTAACATAGGCTGAAGGCGACTTCAAGCGCATCTTCTTTCAGCAGCAGAATACTACTTAAACGACTATGGATGCACTTGAAGCCGCCTTCAGCAGAAGTTATGCATTTTTTTAAATTTGTAATGCTGCAACAAAAACTATTGCAATTACTCCGTGACATTCTAATGGAAAATTCGACGTAGAATCCGAATCGCAAAAGGCTAAATGGTCACCTTAATTCCTATTTGTTTGAGTTTTTTGCAAGATATGAAAAGGGTACTATGTGAATACTATAAGGGTACGCTGTAAAGTATTCTCTCCGTTCAGTCGGTCCACTAGGGTTAGTTTAAAATTGAATTGAATACATGCGGGATTCTTCACAACAACTGGGTTTCCTTTCCCAAGCACATACATCCCTTACCGTTTGGACTTTAGTGGCCACCTTGCAAATTAAAAAGTCGGTTTTACGCCTATCATTAG
Source organism: Belonocnema kinseyi (assembly GCF_010883055.1). Classification (NCBI taxonomy): domain Eukaryota; kingdom Metazoa; phylum Arthropoda; class Insecta; order Hymenoptera; family Cynipidae; genus Belonocnema; species Belonocnema kinseyi. The sequence goes on from NC_046665.1 coordinate 36,995,358, forward strand.
TGATAAAAGTCAAGTGATACGCTAAGACTAGGTCTAAAGATTACCGAAATATTACATCAAAGACATTGATGTAAATTTACTTTTCAATTTAGAAGGGATTTTTTATTGGACTGAAGTTTTAGGCGTCATATGAAGATTTTTTTTTAAATTTTTGGCTTTTAATTGGTCAAAAGAATAAAAATGCCCAGAAACCGTTTCTGTATTTATTAAGGCGATTGTAGCGATCAAGGTTCGGAAAATCAATACATACAAAGATATTCAGTGAGTTCTCTCCATAAACGTAAAGGAAGTGCCTTTTGGAAACCCCCCTATTAGAAAGCTACTTTTAAGAGGTGTTGAAAAAAAATTTTTAAAACGTCTTTCCATTTGCGGACCATAGTCAAAATTGAAAAACAGTTGCACGAAAACTCGTCTTGGAGAGGATAGATGATGATTTCTTCCACAAAACGAAGAGGGAGTAACTTTTTCAC
>NC_046665.1:36995840-36997846 GCF_010883055.1 Belonocnema kinseyi
CCCCCCCCCCCCCTATTTGAAAGGTACTTTCAAGAGGTGTTGGAAAGCAATTTTTAAAACATTTTTTCATTCGCGGGCAATAGTCAAAATTTGAAAAACTGCATGAAAACTCGTCCGGGCAAGGATAGACGGTGCGTTCTCAATCAAAATGAAAACGGGGTGACATTTTTAATTACCCCTATTAAAAAGGTGCTTTCAAGAGGTGTCGAAAAATAATAAAAACTATTTTTTCATTTTCGGGCAATAGTGAAACTTGAGAACAAATTCACGAAAACTCGTCCGGACAAGGATAGACGGTGAGATCACACCCAAAACGAAGAGGGGGAGACATTTTTAACCTCCCCCACTCGAAATGTACTTTCAAGAGGTGTTAAGAAACACATTTGTTTACGTTTTTCCATTTGCGGACAATGGTCAATGTTTAAAAAAACTGCATGAAAGTTCGTCCGGGTCAGAATAGATAGTGCGTTCTCACCCAAATCGAAGAGCGGGTGACTGCATCCCTCCCCCCAACCTTTACTCGAAAGGTGCTTTCCAGAGATGTTAAATTTTTGTAAATATCTTTCTACTAGCGTATAATAGTAAAAATTGAGAAAAACTGAAGGAAAACTACTCCGGGCGAGGATAGATGGTTAGTTCTCCCTCGAAACGAAGAGGGGGTGATTTATTTAACCCGCCTTATTCGAAAGGTCCCTTCAAGAGATGTTGATTTTTTTTAAATATATATTTTTATTTGCGGACAATAGTAAAAATTGAGAAAGACAGAACGAAAACTCGTCCGGGCAAGGATAGACGGTTAGTTCTCCCTTAAAACGAAGAGGTGACTTTTTTAACACACCCTATTCGGAAGGTACTTTCTAGAGATGTTAAGATTTTTTTAAATATATATTTCCATTTGCGGACAATAGTAAAAATTGAGAAAGACTGAACGAAAACTCATCCAGGCAAGGATAGACAGTGAGTTCACCCTCAAAACGAAAAGGTGGTGACTTCTTTAACACCCACTATTTGAAAGGTACTTTCAAGAGGAGTAGGAGAAAAATTAAAAAGGCGTCTTTCCATTTGCGGACATTAGTCAAAATTGATACAAACTACACGAAAACTCGTCTTGGAAGGGACAGGCGGTGAGTTCTTCCCCAAAATAAAGAGCTGGTGACATTTTACCCCTACTCATTCGAATGGTATTTTCAAAAACAGTAAAAAAAATTAAAGCGTCTTTCCATTGGCGGACAATAGTCAATTTTGAGAAAAACTGCACGAAAACTCGGCCGGACAAGGACAGACGGTGTTTTCTTCTCCAAAACGAAGAGAGGGTGGCTTTTTTAACCCACCTATACAAAAGAACAATAGTCAAAATTGAGAAAAACTGCACGAAAACTCGTCCGGGCAAGGATAGACGGTCATTTCTCCCTCAAAATGAAGAGGTTGTGACATTCTTAACCCCTCCAATTTAAGTTTATATTCTCGGTAATATTCTCATTCTCGTTACCGTTCTCAAAGTAATATAACCGGCTCAGAACTCTACCCATGACCCAACAAACCATGGTCCCGCCAATGCGATGATCAAATGCGACCACCCCCACTATACCAAGTACCCTCAACATACCCCTCCACCCGAATTCCATCAATAAATCCAAGATGGAAGGGTCGTCGGGCGACCGTCTGATTGGTTGACTTTTTTTATATGCGCGTGGCGGAACCATGGTTTGTTGGATCAGGGGGCATCGGGCTGGTCAGAAATGTAAGATGAGTCCCGCCCAGTGATCCCAGATCTGAAACGAGATGCGGTCCAATACTATGACAGGGATATGTCCGTGTGAATATAGTAGGAGACGCTGTAAATGACGAGTTGCGCGCGCAACCCATTTCTCCTCTTCTGAATTTAAAAACTCGAAGATGCACGGTTGCCGGTCGGAGCACTTCGTCGATTCTATTTATATATCTATGTGCTAACAGCTAACTGCTTTGAAATAAATTCAGGAGATTGGGATTTTAATATTTCCAGA
>NC_046665.1:36997946-37010989 GCF_010883055.1 Belonocnema kinseyi
CGCGCAACTCAGTCATTTACAGCGGCTCCTACTATATTCACACGGACATAGCCCTGTCATAGTATTGGACCGCATCTCGTTTCAGATCTGGGATCACTGGTCCCGCCAATTCGATACTCTAGCAAAGATATGTGGTTCATGGTACCATTGGATAAAGATAGTATTGGTTGCCGTCATCCGTTCGTTGTTATTTCGATGTTATTTCTGTTTCATTTCTTTATTTTTGATGGTTATCGATAATGTTTATTATTATTTCGTTAATCTCGTGAATAAATTTTAAATTTCATAACTAGAAATGGAACATAGTTCTTCATGCTCCTCGAGTCCACCTCATCATCGCCATCCTTACCGTACACCTAGTGAAGAAATTAGATATCATCGCCACAAAAAGAGATACCCGGTAAGAAAAAAGAAAAAATCAAAATCTGTATTACAACATATACGCGGTTTTTCCTACATTTTGATACTCACCACTGGTAATGGAAAAAGAACAAAATGCAATTCATTTCAATGTGTTCTAGAAGCTTGACGTAACCTCAAATAATGTTACAAAATAAAATGGTTTGTAAATTACCCTATTGGTAAACGTTCATTGTATTTAAATTCTGTTACTGAAGAATAAAAGACGAGGCTGATAAATAAATTTAAAAACTACTTTTCACTACAATTTATAATCTTAAAAGAACCCTGCAGACTTAAATTGAAAAATACAGTATTTTTAAATCCTATGCATTGATTGCTTAAAAAACAAACAAAAACATCTAAAAGTTTCGAAATTAAGGGAATAGATTCATTTGAAGTTCTCAAAACTGAGGTGCATGTTAAATCACTCAAAGTGACCCTCATAAATTTTAAGCTTTTAAAATTAAAGCTTAAAGTATTTTAATTCAAAAGCAAATACCTACATTGGTGTCTATACAGGCCACCTATAGGATACTATATTGGTCATTGTAGGTCCCAACTATTGGAAATACAAATTTCCTATATAGAATCCTATATAAGATTCCTGCGTCCATTGTTTACTTTAAAGAACTGGAAGTGTTGCGCAGTAGTTTTCTATACCAGATATATAGCTACGCAGTAGTTATTTTTGACTGCGATTGCTTTAGTACGATATAATTGTTTATCTACTGCGTATAAATTATATTTCTGTAAGCTCCCATAGGGTTCCAGTTAGGTGCTCCATGCGGGTGTTATGTAGGAATCTGTATAGTTTCTAACGTGGGAAGTAGGAACCTATACCGTTATGAGAATATGTATTGTTTCCTATATAGAATCATGTATAGGAAACTTTTCTATTTCCTATAGGTGGCACCTATAGTGGCCTATGTAGCTGATCTATGTAGAATCCTATAGGTGACCTATATATAGGGTTGCCAGGTAAGAAAATTTGGAAAACCGGCCTGTCGCTGGGTTATAAAAAAAAGTCACCGAATAAAAATACTTCTAGAAAATAAATATCTGCCTCTTTCCAAATATACTGAAATTTGTTTCGGTTACATTTTTTCAATTTTTTACCGTTTTTCAGGCGGAGGTTATTTTAATGTATCAATCTCAAGAACCGATTTATTTATTATTTGCCGAGCCAATAAGATGTGATCCAATGTAGACTTCTGGCTCGTTTCGGAAAATTCGACTCATGAGCCGAGTCGATTCGATCACACCTTGAGTCGGTTCTGTGTATTATAAACACTTGTTGATAGAATTTTCAAATTCTGAAAAAAGTGGTCTCAAAAATTTAGAAAAAGCTTTAACATTTTGACTTTTTATAAAAAATGGCTGGTTAACGAACTCAATCTTTCTTATCCAATCCGATTAGTCTTTCGACAGTTATTGGCTATACAGACGACACCGACAGACAGGCACTAACCTCGGCATCTGATGATATCCGCGAGTCATTTTTCACATAAAACTAATACCTTCTCAATATGGATGAGAATGTAAAAGTGATTGACAAAGATATTTTTATTCAGTTTTACGTATTTATTACAAACAATTTTTTCACCATTTTAAACTAATATTCCTTTTATTTTACGGTTTTTCAGGGGAAAACGTGTTAAAAACTACAAAAATCATTTGCAGTTACTGTTGTATTTTGCAAGCTACATGAATTTCAACACTAAAAGCCCACTTATAATGACAGCTTTTAATTAATTTTCAACTGCATTTCTTTGAAAATGCTTTAGTAACTTTTTTTATATTTTTTTACATTCTCATTATTTATGATCGGGAAAGTATTAGAATTGTCCGAAATTTGAATCCACAATTTGCGGCCGTCCGTCCTTAAACACGATAACTTTCGAAAAATTAAACGAATCAAATCAATCTTTGGCACACTTTTTTATATCCAAAAAGAAAGGACGAGTTCGTTAAGCAGCTATTTTTTATTAAAATTCAAAATTGTTGAGCATTTAAAAAATGTTTGGGACCATATTTTAAAATATTTAAACATGTTACGTACGGCTATTCATAGTACTAGAAAAACTAAACAATGTATTCTAATGACTTTTTCCGATAAAAATAAAATTCTCAGAGTTATAGTATTTTCAAAATTTTTTTAATCAATCAAAATTTTAAGCCAAACAACGCACGAAATGAAAAAAAGTCAAGTGAAGAAAAACATTGCTTTTTCAAAGCCATACGAGATTATCATAACAACTTTTTGGATTTTCTTGGATAATTCAAATTTTGATTGAATAAAAAATAATGACAAATCAGAAATTACATTTCGGGTTCAAACTGTGTAGGATACGAAAAAAGTTGAATTAAAACAATTGCGATCCCAAAACAAAATCTACAGATTCTTTAATAATCACTTCTTGATGGGACGCGTACTTTTTGGTTTTATTCGTGAAAAAAACATTGAAAAAAATGTGGAAAAATGACACAAATTAAGAAAACAAATTATTTCACACAAATTGTTTAGCCGAAAGAGAGCTACAAATTTGATATGAATCACTTTTTTTGACAGGACAGGTAGTTTTGGTTTGAATCATAAAAATGACATTAAAATAAAAAATAAAAACTTGTGGAAAAACGAAAAAATGTAAAAAAATTGATAGAAAAAGTTATTCACCCGAAAAGAGATAAGTTATAATTTATTCTAGTCTCACCATTTATGATTGAGGAAGTATTAGAATTTCCTGAAATTTTACACCAACACATTAAGATTTTAAACCAAACCACGAAAAATACGAAAAAAAAGTCTCAAAGAGAAATTGTAGCCTTTGAAAAATACTACAAAATTTCTTTTAACCATTTTCCAATAGGACTCGTAATTTTGTTTTTATTTATCGTAAGTAATAAGTTGAAAATCGACAATTTCAATATTACACCAAAAGACGCGAGATACATAAAAAATCTAAAAGAAGACTTGTAGGATATTTTGCTTTATCCATAAAAAATGATATGAAAACCAACTTCTATTCTTAGCATAACAGCGCGAGATAGAGAAAAATGTCTGAAAAAGGGATTGTAGTTTTTTTATTTATTTTAAGGTGGTTCAGAAAATATACATTGACAAATATCTGTCAAAAATCGAGCGCTCAGCGCGAGTATTATGATGAGAATGTGTACCTCAAAGTCTACAGAGCTTTGAGAAACTTAATCGTTAACTATACTTAATTAAGTAGAAAATACAGAATATGAAGACACATATAAAAACTGCGACCTAAAAGAGATTTTTTTGCTAAAGTTTCATTCGAGCATTCCAAATGCAAAGAATAAATATCCGAGCGTGAAGCTCGAGTTTACCCATTATCAAGCGGGAAGCGCGAGATTCAACAGGCGCGCACTCAAACTTGCGAGCAATGAGAATGTGTCCGCAAAGCGGGCAGAATTTTATCCTTGCCGATAATTTCATTTTTATGTAAAACGCTGTTTTAAAACTATTCCAACTATGCGAATACGAAGTACTACAAGGAGATCGAACGCTTGTGACGGAGATGGTGGTAAATTAAGTCATTAATATTCCTATAGTAGCAGACAACAATTTGGGTACAAATTTTCTTTGAAGGGGCACTCACCTGGGAATAGATCTCGCTATGAAGAAAATCCGAGGACAGCACCGGTGACAGGAGGACGAAAAAAGTTAAGCTACGATAACGACGGAAACTACCTTAACCCAGTTATAGAATATGTAACAAGGAGTCAGAAAATACTTTGTTTAAAATCATAGCTGATTGTCTGATTGAGTTACACCTAATTTAGTCATTTTTAATTTTTATAATTTACGTATACATTTTTTCAATCACCAAAAAATATTTCACGATGGACAATTAATATTTAATTATAAAAATATGCTGCTGAATGTGACAGCACTATCAATGCACCTTTGTTTAATTGAAATGACATTCTGCTGGTTATTTCAAAGTCTTTCATCCCAGAGCTCCATTTAATGGAAGGATTCGTTAATAATATGTTCTGGGATGGACTTGTACCACTTCTTGGAAGAGAAAAAGCTCTCCAGTGGCCTCAGTCATTGAATTTAGTTTCAAAACACTATCACAGAGAGGCGTTTGAAGGAAATGCTTGCAGGAGGTTACTCAAGGAACCAGATAAATTACTCAATCGTGAAATCTGCCAGCACATGGGGAGAAAACTACCTCTTCAACCATTCATCCTCGCATTAAAAACTATGTAAAAAATTGTCCATTCGTGTTTTTCTGTTAAAAGAATCCAATCAAACTTGAATCAGTACATAGAAAATCTAAAAAAGTATCTTGTTACTAATGTGACTGAGAAACTGAAGATTCACATTATACTGAACCATCTGGAGCAAGCGCTTGAATTTTGTTATAAAGAAGGTTTCGGCCTTTGGTCAGAAAAAGCGGGGGGGGGGGGGTCCACCACGAGTTTTTGAAATATTGGAAGCGGCGGAAGATAAACAACATGCAAGATCCAAAATGCCCTGAAAGCCCCAAGCCAGCTGTCATTGATTTTTCTTCTAAAATCAATTTCGTATCTCCCAGACTGCTGTAGGCTAGAATGAAAGTAGGAATTAGAAGATTATTTATCATAGCATGCTACGCGCCTGTTATTAGTGGTCCCAGAGAAGTAAAAGACGCCTTCTGGTACACTTTAAATGACACAATAAATATTTGCGAACATGAGGAAAGAATAATTCTACTTGGAGATATGAAAGAATGGGTGGGCATTCAAAATCAGGATACAGAAAGAGTATTAGGTAATTTTGTTGATCCAAGAACAAACTATAACGGAGATAAATTAGTTGGTCTATGCTTAGAAAGGGCTCTGTTTATTACAAATACTTGGTTTAGGCATACAGCAAAGATACAAGTGTCATGAGGGGTTCTGAATGCAACACTGATCATTACCTTCTGATCTCCAGAATTAACTTAGGTAGGGGATGGAGAAAAAAGAGAACCAAGAAAACCAAACAAACGCGAATAGAAATTGAGAACCTACAGAAACCAGATGTGCGAATAGATTTCCAAAATAAGATAATTGAAAGCACAGATAAGGTAACCTGGTCGGGGCTTATAAATAACAAAGATATAGAGGGCGCATGGATTAAGTTCCGGGATATCATTGCTGTGTTTGCGATCGAAATGTGTGGTATCGCGGTTTTAAGAAGAATGTCTGGTGATCCGTGCTGGAATGATGAAATTGAGGCTGCCCAAAAAGCAAAGCAAGGAGCGTACAGAAGAACTTTGAACATCGCAGGTCTTAGCGACGAGGAAAGAAATAGACGTATAAATGATTACAGACACAAAAAGAGAATATGCAAACGATTAATTAATGAAAGTAAAGATAAAATTATAACAGAAGAAGAGAAGAAAATACAAAACGACTTTGAAGGAAGCAAGAAACTGCTTTATAAAAAAATGAAGGGGGACAAAAGTACGGAATTTTCAACATGAGAAATAGCAATGGGCAAATGCTATGTGATGCAGACGGGATATTAGATGCTTTCAGAGACTATTTTAGGGGACAATTCGGAGATGAAGCTATAGGACACCACAACTGCGGTGTAGAACACTTTGCGTTAGAAAACTCAATTGAGAAAGTCTGTCACTGAGGTTAGGGATATAATTAAGAGCTTGAAAAACGATAATGCTGCCAAGGTAGACTGTATTTACGCTGAAATGCTTAAAAACAATGGCGAGTACATACTACATAGACTGTGCAAATCGATAAATTTATGTTTCGAGATGGGAGACGTCCCAGACGATTGGAAAAAAGCGATTATCGTACCAGTATACAAAAGAAAGAGAGATAAGTAGAAAAAAAGTTTTCTGTGCATTTGTTGACCTAGAAAAGCTTTTGACAAGGTACATAGAAGTAATCTTTGGGAAGTCCTGAAAGAGTATGAAATCAATGGATGGCTTCTACAAGCTGTATAAACAATGTATACGGGTAGCAAAGCGATTGTAACGGTAAATGGAAAATTGAATGACTGTTTCAATATTATTCAAGGAGTTGAACAAGGATTCGTTATGCCTTCATGGTTATTTATATTATTCATGAACAAGTGTTTAAGAATGATTTATTTCGACGAAGAGGGTGTAGATCTCGAAACAGTAAGGGTACGTGGGTTAACGTTCGCAGATGATAAGATTGTTATGGCAGAGTCTATCGAAGACTTGCAAAGAATGTTGAATAAACTGAATGCAAGCATGAAGAGCATGTGCCATAAAATTAACGCAAATAAAACAAAAACTATGGTGTTTGAAGGAAAGAGTGAGAAAACACTATGCAATATTGTATTAAATTATGAGAGAATTGAACAAGTTGATAAGTTCGTATACCTTGGTAGCTTATTTAGTAAGGACGGGAAGATAGATGAGGAGTTAGATGGACGTATAAACAAAGGTAAGAAGGTTATTTTTAGAGCAGGGCCCCTTATCAGAACTAAAAATATATCAAATAATGCTAAAATGGCAATACATGATTCTAAATTTGTACCTACTGTATTATACGGTAGCAAGACCTGGACCTATCAAGAAAAAGATAAGAGTAAAATTAATGCAATTGACGTGAGATTCTTGCACATAATATGCGGAAAAACTCTGATGGACAAAGTGAGTAACGAGATAATTCTCAAAGAATGTGGCGCAGAAGAGACGCTAATAGATACATGGGAAAGAAATCGGTTAGGATGGTTCGGGCATATTGAGAGAATGCCAAATGAACGACTAACGAACAAGTGTATCAAGGTAAAGTAAATGGCAGCGTGCTCAGAGGCAGACCGCGGAAAGAATGGTTAGAATGTGTGGATAAGACCCTAGTTAGAAGAGACATAAGAAGCCACAGAAACACGAGAGCATGCATGAAAAAATGCATGGGCGTAAAAGAAGCTACAGAAATATGGCGGCAAATAGTCAATAAAAAGAGTGTCAGTAGAGTGAATGACCCCTGAAACAAAAGACCTTGGATGCTAATGGACCCAAGTGGGGAAACTCACATGGCGACTTTGTGAGGATCTCCACTTGTGCATGGGTTGTCGGCAGATGGGCAGTATTTTACATATAGTAAACTGTTCTGTTTTTCGTTTGCAGCAAAAATGTTTTTCCTAAACGCTATTACCGATCACTCACACATCGAAGTGCCGATAACTGAAATAGCTAGATTTCTGACTTGCCGATAACCCATGCATTCTCGTATTTATAACTTCGAACTTCTTATAATATTCATTCTAACAGGATATGTTACAAGTAATAAGTAATTTACCTTTCTAAAGGTGCGCTTTATTCGATAAGACCCATTTCTTAAGTTTTAAATATGTTCAATATCGTTTTTTAAGCATTTGAAATCTAAAATTCGCATTAAACTTCCGATAACTGGCACACTTACCTTAACTATTTTTTAGATAATTAATTTTCTCCGAGATGTATATTATATTTATTCATATGTATTTATTGATTTATATATTGAAATGTTGTCACAGGCTTAATATGGTTACTGCCCAACATGTCGAAGGCATTTTTGGTTAGAGCTGGATTTTTATTTTTGATTATTTAAGACGGGGCTGTCCCGGTATATATCATCAGTCACGGACGCATTTTTATAATGCAGTCAAGTGATCTGATGAGAGCAGTGTGTCAAGACATATTGGGCAAAGCCTGGTTTTTATCCCATCATTGACGAACTGGGTTGCAATCAAGTAAACGATGGAGGACCTACAGCTTAAGGTGGGTTCGGAACCACCAGAACCTCGGCAAAGAAAAATTTCCTGAGGTACCGGCTCAGGGATCGAATTCCGGACCTCGTGAGGTGAAGTCCGAGCGTCTAACCAACTGAACCACCGTTATTATTATTATTATTATTATTATTATTATTATTATTATTATTATTATTATTATTACGTTGTATGTATTTACAATCTGTAAGATATTAATATTGAAAACTAATAAATTTTCATAAGTTAATCATTATAAATTATTTTATAGAGTTGACTTCTGCCTTGTTTACCATAATTCTTATAGTTTTAATATTCCAATTCCTCTTGCATTGAATTATTTAGATATTTAAATATTAATTGTCCATCGTGAAATATTTTTTGGTAATTGAAAAAATGTTTACGTAAATTGTAAAAAATAACTCAATCAGGTAAATTAGGTGTAACTCAATCAGTTATGATTTTAAACAAAGTATTTTCTAACTCCTTACATATTCTATAAGTTGGCTAAGGTTTTTTCTGTCGTTATCGTAGATCAATTTTGTTGTCTTCCTGCCAATCTCCTTGTAGTACTTCGTGTATATGCGACTATACAAGACGCAAACATAACCTGCATTCTACATACCGGTCGACAATTTGTTGCTTTTTTCTTGCGTACATTGTTTTCTGCACTTCATCCACTTGTCAATTGCCAGATGGTGTTTTTGTTCAACTTTTTATGTAGTAATTCGGCACCTGGGATAAACTTATCATTTGTTTTTACGTTAAAGTTGGGTATAATGGTGTAGACTGTAGATTTGAACGAAAATATGCTCGAAACATTGAAATGCCCACTAAGTATCAGTTCGGCGCCTAAGCTTCCGATCTTAAATGAAAAGGTCTATTAAAAATCCTAACTTTTAGAGCCCCTCGTTGGAATTAAAATTAACTTACTAACTAGCTACGAAAGTAAAGGAATGAAATTTCAGGGCAAAAATATTTTCCGGTTATGCATTTTGCCTTATGGAAAAATCGCGTATTCAAAGAAATAGAATAAATTTCACTTTCAAATCTGACCATCTTAATTGTTCTCTATTCTCTTTTTACAGGAATGGGTGATACGGCAAGATAAATTAAGAGAGCATTACGAACTTAAGCGTAGAAAGATTGAAGAATATGATAAAAAATATAAATTGAAAGGAGATCAAATGATGCGATCAGGAAAACACTCAAGAAGATCCTCGCATCGAAGTCGAAGTGAAGTGAGATCTGAGAATCGTCGCAGCAGAGATCGTAGACGGAGTCCTCAACCCACAAATATGTCGCCAACGTAAGTATTTTTACATTCTTATCATTTATGATTGAGAAAGTATTAGAATTGTCCGAAATTTGACACCACAGTTTTTCAACGGATCTCCACGTTTCGAGACACCGTGAATCCGAAATCAAGTTTTTGCGATGGCGTCTGCCTGTCGGTGTCCGGCTGTCCGTCCGTAAACACGATAACTCTCTAAAAAATGAATGGATCAAATCCATCTTTGGCACACTTCTTTTAGGTCCTAAAAGAAAGGACGAGTTCGTAACCAACCATTTTTGATAAAAATTAAAAAAGTGGGCGCACTTTGCAAATTTTTGAGACCACTTTTTTCTGAATTTGAAAATTCTATGTACGGGTATTTATAGTATTCAGAAGCATAAACAATGTATCCTAATGACTTTTTTTGATAAAAAGAAAATTCTCAGACTTTAGCATTTAAAAAAATTTTTAATTTACCGAAAATCCAAATTTTAAGCCAAAAAACGCAAGATATGAAAAATAGTCAAGAGAAGAAAAACATTGCTTTTTGAAAGCCATACAAGATTATCAAAACAAATATTTGGATTTTTTTGGAAAACCGAAAATGCAAATTTTGATTGCACAAAGAATAATGAAAAATCAAAAATTCCATTTTGTGGTCAAACTATGTAGGAAACGAAAAAAGATGAACCAACAAAAATTGGTATCCCCAAAAAGATCTACAATTTAGTTAAGAATCACTTCTTGAGAGGACGCGTACTTTTTGTCTTACTCGTGACAATATCGCTAAAAATACAAAAAATAAAACAATATGTGGAAAAACGATGAAAGTTACGACAAAAATAGATTCAACAAAACGTGTTTACAAATTTCTGTCGGAAATCGAGCGCGCAGCGCGAGTTTCACGATGAGAATGTGTACCTCAAAGCCTACAGAGCTTTGAGAAACTTTATCTTTGACCATACTTAATTAAGTAGACAATTCAGAATATGAAGACGCATAAAAATACTGCTATCTAAAAGAGAGTATTTCTCGGTTTTTTCGTTTGTACATAATTAATTATTGAAAATATCCACGAATTGTACGAAGGTTATTATTACGAAGAGTTTTTGAAGCAGTTTAAAAACAAATCATTCCCTCAGGTCGGTTTTTCGCGTGAAAAAGACAGAAAAAGTGTTAATCGTATTTTGAACCTAGCGCAATTTTAGGCGTGGCTTGAGATTTATACCTTTATGTTAGCCGAATGTGTCTTGGAATAGCCTCCCTCCCCCCGTAAACTTTTAGAGTCCACAGTTGGAGAAATATTAAAAATATTGCTCTGAAACCTTGATATGCTTTAGATTATACTATTTTCTTTAAGTATTGTTAACATTAACAAAAAATTACACGGAAATAACATATGATACCGTTTTTTTCCGTTCTCCTCAAAAATTTTCCGAACAACGTTTAGCCCCTTATGGTCCTCGACCATCCGTTTTTTCTGTATATAAATCGACTTTAAAAATTCTATGTGGTGCACACTGTTCATTAATGCCTTCCTTGCTGTTTACATCTGTTTGCAAAATTCGCTGACCTTTTATATAATAAATGAAGGGCCTTAATCCGACATTTGCAGGAGGAAAAAAATGGTGTAACTTTTGAACATTTGATTAAAAACAAAATCTTTTCGAGCTATGATCTTCGTTTATTGAGTCGTGAAAAAATCGCCTGTAGAAAAGAAATTAACTCCTAAAAAATCTGTGTGAAATAGGTGGAGTGCATCATCTAAAAATTTGTACGTGATATGTATAAAAATCTGTACAAATTTTAAGCATTTTGATAAAAAAAAACAAAGCAGATAGCATTTTTGAGTCTTTCTTAAGCTCTATTGAAACTTGAAATGAACATCCTGAAAGAAGCAACTGCCTTCAAGACAACCCGTGTCAAAAGCGAGATTATTCCTTCCTCATGAAGGGAGGTTTGTAATTACCCATATTTCAAAATATGCTTTTTCTATTTATTTTGATATACACTGAAACTTTGAGACTTGCCGGTTTTTGGATTGGAGGAGATCGGGAATTAACCAGATAGAGTGCCGTTTCTCAGAGTTTCACTATAATTGGACCTCAGGAGCTCGAAATAAAATTTTGTTTAAATGTCCGTGTGTGTAACTTTTTTTTTCTGTTCACCATACCTCGAAAAGTAAAAGAACTACGATCATGAAATTTGGATCAAGTGTAGCTCTGATCGAATTTTGAGCTAGATCGGCCATTTAGAAGTTTTTCATTGCTTTTAGAAATTCATTAAAAAGGAAATTTTTACCTTTATATGAGAAACACTTTGTTTATATAAAAAAAAACAGTACGAAATCTAGCGTATTTCTTTGCATCTCTGGGATGCATCGATCGACTTTGCTTGAAAGTTTTATGACCTATCAGTACAGCGATTGTTAAAGATTAAAAAATGGCTTATTCTGTTTATATATGTTACCGTTTATACCCGAAATCAGTTAAAACTAGTTGTAACTAGTTAAAACGCGAAATTACTACGATCATTTGTAACAACTAGTTTTAAATAGTCAACACGCGAAGTAACCAAGTCCTTTTGTACAAACCTAAAGATTCTTTTAATTCCATCTTATTTCTTGTTTTAACTGAAAATATTAGTGACCAATCACTCTTCTGTGACCAGTCGCTAAAATGTTTAATATGTAAAATTAATATGAAAAATTACTACAGGTAAAAATAGTTCTCACAAAAGCACAGTCGGGTGCGATATAAGATAGAATTAAACAAATTTTCGGGTTTTTACAAAAGGAGATTGTCGGGTATAAGTGGTAAGATATAAGAAAAACTTTTTTGATATTAAAAATACGACAATATTATAGAGTGTATTTGTTCGCCTCCTTGAGACGCATCCATTGATCTATTGATACACCTTTTATGGCCCACCAGTACCTGTTTATGAATTCAGAAAAAAATCAGTTTATTCTGTTTATACCAGACAATTTTTTTATATTCAAAAGAGGACGATATTATATTTAGAGTATTTGTTCAGGTCCTCGAGACGAATCGAATATCCTATTGATATATCGTATATTTGTTCGCCTCTTCGAGACGCATACCTCGCTGAAGTTTGCAACGTTTTAAAAAAAAACGAATTTACAAAAAAATTTTTTTGTGCGAGACCTAAAATTTAAAAGTTTCAGATAGGTCTATTTGATGATAAAAGTTACCCGCAAAAGTTTCAACCCCCTATCTCATCCGGAACACCCTCATCTTCAACCCCTAACATAGAATCGTTCTACTTAACGTCCAAAGATGATAAAAAAAGTTTCATTCCCCTGTCTCATCCGGAACACCCTCGTTTTCTACCCCTAATATAATGAAACTGAAAAAAATGCTACAAAGTCCCATAACTTAAAGACCTGAAATTTTATGCTGTAGAATGGTTCCATCTGATGTCCAAAGACACTAAAAAAAGTTTCATTCCCCTATTTCATTCGGAACACCCCGTTTTCAACACCCAAAATATTGAAAAATCGAGAAAAAAATCCAACAAATTCCCTAAAATCCAGACCTAAAATTTTATGCTGTAGAATGGTTCCATCTGATGTCCAAAGACACTAAAAAAAGTTTCATTCCCCTA
>NC_046665.1:37011089-37022478 GCF_010883055.1 Belonocnema kinseyi
CAGATTTTTTTGAAACCAAGATGATTTTTAATGATTGTTTGAGCGCTTCCATAGCTAATGCCCACCTGTAAAGCGATTTCATGAATAGTGAACCGCCTGTCAATTTCAATAAGGTCACGAACTGCACCAATGTTATGACTCACATTTTCCACACTTTCTCGTCCACTCTTAAACTTTTTGGCCCAATCAAACACTTGAGTTTTAGACAGAGTATCATCCCCATACTGATCCTTCAATCGAGTCAAAATTTCGCACGGTTTAACGCCTTCTTTAGTTAAAAACTTTATTATAACCCGTTGTGCAACGGACGCTGGAACCTGTTGCTCACTCATAGCTGTACTGACGAATTGACTGAGTCAAACAGCTCACCAAGCGTTTTACCCACTCCTAATATACAACATTACAAGAACCTACACTGTGAGAGTGCTTGCGATTGGCTAAGAAAAGTATTTGTAAAATTCCGGTTTATATTTGATCCACCCTCGTATAAGAGGATTTTTTTATATTGGGAATATAACAGTACTATATTTCATGTAATTGTTCGCGTCTTCGAGACGCGTGGATTTATCTATTGACGAACTTTCGAAGACCGTTATTGATTAATCAATAGATACTCGGAAAAGTTAAGTTGTTTCTATGAGGTTTTAATTTGAAATATAAAACTACCATATGTTAGAAAGTTGTTCATTCTAACATAAGACATCAATTGACACTTTATTGTTCCGTCTGATTTTCTGAAAATAAAACTTTCGGAAAGATAGAAAAATAAGTTTGAAAAATATTGAAAGTATCCATTTTTTCCTTTTGTTATAGAAAACATCCCTGTGCGAGCAAGCAAATTTATTCAATGCTTATGAGTAACGAAAATGCTAATAAAATAAGCACAAATAAATACACTCATAGTAAATATATAGTCGGGAAATTTTGAAAACGGACAAAAAATTGCTAGAATAGCATTAATGAACAGGGTTATACCCTTTGGCACTCTCCGGTTTTAGGACCACCTTATTCGAACTGTAAATTTCTTATTACGAGTAATTTTGTATACAAAATTCCTAAACAATATGATATACAATATAATATTCAATTTTCTTCTATTCTTCAAATATTTAAAACCATATGTTTCTATAATTTTATTTAATTATAGTTCATTCATTGCTGCGAAGAGCTAATTATTATTAATGCTTTGAATCTGAAGTTGTTTGGCATTTTTCTTTAGTCTGAAATAAAGACTTCTAAATATAAGCCGATTCTAAGCCGATATAGAAAAAAAGTACTCAGAGGCCCCTTAAAAGACACCGCACATTTGCGTTTTCATTGCTGTAGCTAAAACTTGTTAATGCTCAATATAATCACCTTAAAGTAAAAAGCATAACCCTTAATTTAATGCGCGTTATAAGTTTCCAAAACGTAATATTCGCACCCTATATTGTTATTAAAAAATTGCCAATTAGACTAATTTTCTCACAAATCTGACGTGGTATGGCAAATCTGGCACCAGATTTGGTTTCAGCTACCTCAAATAGATATTGTCTGGTTCAGTAGCCGTACCACATTATTTTGGTGTGTGCTTGTGGCATTTTTATTTAAGTTTCATTTTTTTATATCTTGATTTTAATTAAATTCAATTTTTATTTAAATTATAGTTTGAAGCCCATATTTGAGCTAAAACTGGACTCTTAGCCTATTTTTTGGTTAAAAAAATGACCGTCCTTCCTAAAGTAAAACTTTTTTCTTGTGTAGGATTTTATTTCTGCTACATTCATTAGAAATCTTTGATTTTTTAAAATATTTTTTTGTAATGTCTGTCTGATTTAAAATGGATTCAATCCCGATTTTTTTTATCACTAGGAGTTTCGTAACATTTTAGTAGCTAGGTGTTTCCTAACTTTTCATTAAAAATCGCGCTTCCTCTCATCCTTTTTCCTTCGGTCACAAACTCCCAGAAATAAATTCTGGGTTCGCCCTGACTTAATTGTTGCGGATAAACGCTTAATGTATATACTTATTAAATATTTTTGGGTACTTCGCTGGTGTGTAAAGTTCCTCATACCAAAAGTACACATACGCAACGTCACATGTAGAGTGGCAGAGTCTTTGCAGAATCGAACCGAGTTTTAAGGTTTTCTCCGGTGGCGGTATGATTTTCATTAGAGATGATCAATATTACCGAAAAATCACTTTTGTCAAGTATTAGAACCATTGAGACTACAGCACGCTCGGTGGCGCTACGCCTAGTTAGCGCGGGTTGCCAGCGCTCTTATGTATAATGATTATTTTTATTGTAAATTTCATTAAAAGAACTTTTCAAATCCCTCATAAAAAACTAAATTTGGATAACTGTATTAGGAGTTATGTACAATTGAAAGTGAGCGGTCGGGGGTTATGCGTCGATAATTAATGGGGTAGGTGCGTATAGTTGGCTCAAAAAATCGATTTTTTTGCATAAATCGAAAGAAAAACATCTCAAAAATATGCTGTTAAAATTTTAGAGCAAAATTCGAAGTAGTATAGATTCTATCACTACTTTTGTAAAGGTCGCTCGGAGCGCAGAACGCCTATTTTCGTGTATCGCAAACTTTAAACGCGTTTTTCTCGAAAACAGTTTTCTTCAATTTTCCGATTTTGTGCCTGCGATTATTCAGCGAATTTTGAAGGTACATAAAAAAACTATTTTAAAGGAAATTTAATTATCTAATCCATGAAGTAGAAGGTTTTTGCAAAAAAAAATGGTTAAACTATTTTTTTTGCAATAACAATAAAAAAAACTTCAAAATTTTTTTAAAAGTCTACCGTTTTTTGGAAAACATTTAAATGATTTTAGATTTAGTTTATAGAAGAGATTTTTATGTGACAATAACAAAACAATTTGATTTTTATGTTTGAGAGTAACACAGCAGCTATAAAACACGGCACAAATTAAGAAGAAAAGAAAGTAATTACCTTCAACGTGTTCTTACTTCTTAATTGTTTATAATGATTGTGTGAAATTTTTTTTTTTAATAATAAACAAGAACTTGTCCACTTTTCAAATAAAAATATTGAATAGTCTTTGAGAAAAAAATTCCCAAAGTTCCTGTCAATTTTTCGCCATCTATACGCGCCTACCTCATTAGAGCCTTTGTATCATAAAAACCAGTTATACTAGGTGCGCCCCCTTTACAGAATTTAAAGAGAACCATAAGCACTACAATCTAGCAAATTTTACCCCATAACACTTACAAGTCTTTCCCTAAAGTAATTATTCGAACTCTTCAAAATATGGGCTAAAAATTTTAATCCTATACTTACGAAGAATTTTTTAAAGTAAAAAATCGATTTGTCCATATTAACTTCCCCTACTATAGAATAAAAGGATATTTTGAAAGGCTGAAGCTAAAATCAAATAAATGATTAAAATGTTCATTTTTTCCATATTTTAAAATATCCCTACCAGTTCTGAATTCACTTTAAAAATATTTTGGAAAGTCTTGTTGATTATCATAGCCGAATGTTACGTCATCCAGCATCTAGGTAGGAGATATTTCTGTTTAAAATGCAACCCCATTACAAATACTTTCCTTGATCTCTTACTTCTATAAACATTTTCTTACTCTCTGGTGTTACACCTAATTTAAACACACATAAATATATATATATATATATATATATATATATGTATGTATGTATGTATTTATTTCAGGGTGATCGATAAAACGCTTTTCGAGATACATGGCAAGACACCGAACCCCAAAAGTTTCCATTTCCGGAAAAAATCCGCAATTTGTTGTTTTTCGAAATTCGAATATTAACACGTGCTACCGGGTATTTCAAAATCCCATTTAATTGACATAGGGAAATTTTGAATTTTCGAAAAATTGAACTCATGTTCTAGGCTTTCATCTAAACGTGCCAAACCTTTTAGGAATTGAAGAGGAGTGTCTACGAAATCAAACCAAACTAGTAACTTATTTCCAATCCACCCTCAATCTCTCCGCAGCGGCTCAAATATTAACCAAAAATGAAAAAAAAACTAAATATTTTCGTATTATTGTTACTTTTTAACAATTTTTCTAAAAAAACTTATGTAATTATATAAACAATTATTCATGGTTTATTTTCAAGATTTCTACAAATTCAGCCAGAGATATCAGCTTTCTTTTCAAATTAGTATCTTATTTTACAAAATAGAATGCATACAATTATGTTTCTGACTGTATAGTGTATAGAAAGAATACATTAACCACTTTTTAGTACTAAAAATAAATATAATTTGTTTAAATGATGACTTTTCCAAAAACCCTTTTAAATCGTAATTCATTGTGTGTTATATTTTATTATATTTTTTTTAGTTATCGAAAAATAACTGCGTGAGGAAATGAAAAATTTTTAAACAAATAGAAATTTGTTAAACATTAGGAGAAATATATTAAAATTATGTAATTGTTCAACAAAAAGTAGCATGGGATACCAATTTGTAAAAAGTGGAAATCACTGGCTCAATTTTTAGAAATTTTGAAAATAAACAATAAATAATTGTTTAAATAATTACTTAATGTTTTTAGAAAAATTTACTACACCAATAAATGACAAATGATTGCATTTGAATCAGAAAATACGATTATTTTTTACATTATTTGGGAATGAATAATAGTTTAAATAATTTACATTTGTTTAAATAATTCAAAATTGATTAAAAAGCCATGGAAAATATTAACATTGTCAATTAGAAATTATTTGTATGAATAAAAGGACGGGAATTGCTAAGAAGTAACAATAATACTTAAAAATGTAGCTTTTTTATTTTTGGGGGCCTGCGTGGTGGTTGAGGGTGGGTTGGAAATAAAAGTTATTAGTATAATTTTATTTCGTAGACACTCCTCTTTAATATCGAAAAAGTTTAGCACGTTTCGATAAAGCCCTGGAACATGAGTTCAATTTTTCAAAAATCCAAAACTGCCCCATGCTAATTAAACGGGATTTTGAAGTACCCGGTGGCACGTGTTAATATTCGAATTTCGAAATACGAAAAATTACGTATTTTCTTTCCCCGGAAATGGAAGCTTATGCGAGGTTGTCTTGCTCTCTAGAGTGAAAAAAATTTTGAATGTATTTTTAGACCACCGTAATATATATATAAAATAATAATAATAAACAACTTTTTGGCAATCACGTATAAATAGGTTGGAGTCGTCAGATAGTAGTATTCCCTTATTCAAGGGCGGCTCGGAAATGAAAACTGACCTGATCGAACTTCGTCGCATAAAAGTAGCTATTCATCGAAATATTCCTGCCTCAAGTACATCAAATCGTGAGCTCCAGCGTAAAATTGTCGATCCGAAGGAAGTCACCATAAAAAGGCGAGAGGGTAATGCGATTTCTTTTTTCTTTTCAAATAATTTTCAAGGGTAGGTAAGGATTTAAAAGAAAGATATAGCGTGATCAACACTGAAGATTGCTGCCACGGAAAATTCTTAAAACACATAATAAAAAAGAAAAAGTAGTAGTTTTCAATTTAAGATTTTTTTTGAAAATGAAATTTAATATTAACTTTTAATGGCCTTTAAAACGTCTTCAATTAGGTTTTACTAAAAGGAATTAAATTTTCAAATATTTTCATACTTTTACTTCGTTAAAAATATTCGGTCCCTCGTATTTAAGTGGAACTTAAATTTTTACTACTACGTGCATACGTCATTGAAGATTAATCGTAAAATAGTGTCAACATACGGACGATTTATATGCTACTGGAATCGCCAACATGAGGTCAACACGGAAGATAAGATTGCTGATTTAGGAACATCCAGAAATAAGGCAGAGAAAATAATCAATTTAAACTTCAGTTTTAAAACCAAATAATAATGCTTGAAAATTACTCCGACACGTCTGTGTATTACCGCGGTGTTTTCCAATAATTTTATCCGACAATCCTATCTTCAATTTAACCACTTCGTAGAAGAGCTTCTTACAAGTTTTCACCACTATACACTGTTGTCCCGCTATCTGGGTTTCCGCTATACAGGACAAGGCGGTCCAGGATGACGAGAGAGATGCGCTTGCAAGGTCAGCGAAGATGCGAAGTTTACGATTCGACACTATAAGAAGCCACAAGCAAGAAGGAGAAGAAGAACGATTTTGAGAGTCCCGAGATACTACGAACCCCCCAGACGGCCATTATAGCAGGCCTGCAGTGTACATGAAAAATCATATTCATACTATATCTATTATTTTAAACTATACAAAATTTTGTTTGAACATTGTCTTACTTCTTATACGGCTAAAGGGTTGTTGAACATAAACAAATGGCTATCAGAAACTTTAATATGAATGCTTGTTGCACTGTTACATACATGGATGTAAAATAATCTTCTTCTGAAATTTTAGTTTAAAATAATGAATTCAATTCTAAGTTTAATTTTGAAATGGATTTAAGTGTCTGGATTTGAAAATCAAACACTTTACAATTCTGCAAATTTATTTTTAATTGAAAATCTTGATACTTGTGCAATGTAACGTTTGATGTGATCAATACCGAATATAATTTAAATATTATAAAATAAAAATAATTTAAAATTTGAAGTTTCAGAAACAAAAGAACTTTGGAACTTTATTATTAATAGAAGCTTTAACGTTTGTCCAGTTTGAAATTGAAAATTTTCCATTTGAAAGCCGTAATAGTTAAATAATTAACTTTGAAACGTTTGAAATTCTATAATTTAAGATTGAATATTTATAAGCGAGTGCATTTCGAAAAGTGAAGTGAAATTGGACAATGTTAAATGTTTTTGTTTCAGACATTGTCTAAATTTTTACGGCTCTTTATTGATATTTTATAATTTATAATAGTGTACCTTGACATTAATGTTCTTCTAAATTAAATTCGTTAATTTAACAATTATTTGTTTTAAAGTTACTACGAATTATAAATTGTTCAATTGACGACTTGGAAAGCAGAACCGCTGGAGCACTTGGCCAGAAGGCAGGAATTCTACGGATTTAAGCGCTTCTTACGAACATACCCATGCGTTTATAATGTTTATTGATTTTATTATAAATGATAAATAAAAGTTAAGTTGATAAAATTTAATTTTAATTAAAAAATTTATCAAAATAACCGACTTAAACTTATTATTTATACCTTTTGATATGTCTTGTCGAAAATGTTGATCAATCGGTTGGTATTTGCAGTAATCTTTGAAATAAATAAACAAGCGCGCTCGCGGCCACCGCCCAAAAATCTAAGAATCTCTCAGTTGTTAAAAGCTTGAAAACTGACTTATTAATGAAAATACACTCTTTTTTTATATCCAGAAAAAAATGAATGAGTCAACGCATCAGTTTTTTAGATTTTCCTTATTTTTTGAAAAACAAAAGACAACTCGACAAATTCATACATGTCCTCTTTGTCATCGATCTTGGCAAAAATCAGTAAGATTGAGAGATTATTCGATTTTTTGCGCATTGGCAGCGCGCCCGCTTGTTTATTTATTTTCAAGATTACTGCAAATATCAACCGATTGATCAACATTTTTGACTAGATATATCAAACTGTATAAAAAATAAGTCAAAGTCGGTTATTTTGATCAATTGCTGAATTAACATTAATTTTTTTCAACTTGAAGCTTATTTATCGCTTACAATAAAATAAAGAAACATTGTAAACGCATCAGTATAATGGTCAGAAGTTCTCAAGCCTGGAGAATATTTCTACCCAAAAATCAACTCAATTCAATGATTATTTACTGAAAAATGACGAGTTGATTGTTGTGTCGTAAATTAATTAGTCGTCTCGTTAGCGTCGTTCACTACGCGTTGTTCCCTTCCTGCCCACTGACCAAGCGCTCCGTCGGTTCTGCTTTCCGAACCGTCAGTTTTGAAAACTTGAATTTGAAAATATAAATGAGTTTTACGTTTCTGTACATCTATGAATAAGAAATATAAAATTATATTATTAAACATCTTAAAAATAAGAAAATTCTTTGGTTGAAAGTATTTGTAGAATAATTGGAAATTAAATTTTTAGTATAACAACTGAAGATTTAGTACAAATTAAGCATCTTGATGATGTTGATGAATATAGTAATGTGTAAAATTCTCTTACAAGGAAAGCACCCGAGGTACACCTCACCGATTTTCTTCATTCTGTAATATGTGATAATACATACAAAAATAGCAGATATAAGTATTTTTTGTTATGTGTTAATTCGTCGAATTACGGGGTTAAAACCAAACTTAAAGTTTACCGCCAAAAACATTTTTTCTTTAATATTTATCGGAATTTTTTAACCAAACAAATGTCTGATTAATTCTTACAATAAGACGCTCATAGATACATATTTTTATGCCGAGGAGCTGCAACCAGTTCTTCTAAATCAGCTGAATTGCACTGTATATTGTACTATTCCCTACCGAAAGAAATCTCTGAGTTTTCTTTAGCGAAATAGCTTGGCCCATGTGAGTCTATAAACAAAGTCGATTTGAAACAAAATAGTCTCGGAGATAGTTTGAGATACTTGGGTCCTTTTCAAGATCCTTTTAGTGGTCCTTTTAAGAGTGGTGCGACGGTAATATAATGTTCCTTTTGTATTCGTCACCTACCGGGCGGGCAGAGTTATTTACAGTAGTTGGTTGTGGCTAATCCGCTCTCCCTTTTTAAATTTCTCTTCAAATCATTAACACTTTTTTTAATTGATGAATTTTCTCATTATACTTATTTATAACTATAACTTATATATTGATATACAATTTTCTAGTTGAATTCAAAAATGTCGTCTTTTTTAGAGTATCTCATTCCATTTACGAGAAACGTTCTATTAATTCCAATTTTAAGCACTAAAAAAAAAGTTAGATATCTGAAGTCATCGAAACCCGTAGATTCCGAATTATTATGTTTTAGGCTGTTAACTATGAAATTAAAAAAATCTACTTCTGAATTTTGATCCGAAAGCTTAACAAAGGACTCTATTGAGATAGCCTCTCTGATTGTTATTTATGATCGTATTCTTATTTCAATTTCGGAAAGGATATTTTAAAGCCTTCAGACCATTTAAACGAGCTTCTTGGACCTTTAAAAATATCTACCCGAGTGCCTGCGGAGAATTTCTCTGAGCTTCTTTGACCTAAAGAATTTTTAGTATATACTCAAAGATTCTTTTTGGTAGGGTTATGAGGAAAATGAAAAATTAAGCTTGACTTGTTTCGGCGTTTTTGAAAAAAATATTATTGCAAGGGGTGATTTACCCTTCAGTTAATTTATTGCTTCGGATGAGCATTTCACTGTAAGAAATAATCTGACGTCTGTTTTGTTAATAAATTCCGATTATTTGTTAAGATAATACAGAAACACTGTTTTTGGCGGTAAACGTTAAGGGTGTTTTTCACCCCTTAAATCGATGAATTAGCGCGTAACAAAAAATACATGTCTACTATTTTTTTTAGGCTTCTTATACATGTCCGGTGCCCGGTGCTAGGTTGGTATCCGGTAGATTGCCACTTTGGGCTTTTCGTATTTTCTTGAGGTGTGCACGAGGCATAACCTCAAATTGAAGTATATAATTTGAAAGGAGCATATAAGTGTAACTTTTGAACACACTTGAATATGTAATTGTTTATTAAAAATTATTTTGTTAGTGTTTCCGATTTTATCTTTCCTTGTACAATTAATCTGTTATACTGTTCTTATTAGGAAGATTTTTATAGAATTCTATTTGTAGGAGTTAGCGCCTGTTAATAGTTTAGAATAGTATTATTATTATCATTTTTTTTTTTTTTAAGAGTTTGTAACGTGTGTAAAACTTCGGTTTTAATGAAACTCTCACGATGAAATTAATTCCTGAAGATGATTCAGAAAAAAAATGTCTTTTAAATTACGTTTATTGACACTTGAAGATAAAAAGTAAATTTTGAAGTTGTTTTCAAAATAATTTATTAAAGATTCTTCGGAAAACAAAAGTATCTTTAATCTACGTCTCAATGAAATAAGAAGTGTACTAAGTCGAAAGCCGTACACTATGCTGTTGTCCGGCAGACCACGCCACTGACATGTAACCAATCAGAGCAATCTACCGGATACCAACCTAGCGCCTGGCACCGGAAATTTATACTTAGCCTTTTTTTATGTACTACACATATTACATAATAAAGAACATCTGTGAGGTACACCTCGGGTGCTTTCCTTGTTAGTCAACGATGGAGATGACTAACTAACGAAGTTCACAAGTGAAAGCTCTGAAGAAATTTGCAACTTGGAAGATTGAGAAGAAACGACTGGAAGATTATGAAGAAACAACAGGAAGATTTTAAACTTAGTGATGTTAAATTTTTTCGCATTTGGCTGTCTACATGAATTTTTGAACTTTTATTTAAATTAATTACTGGAGTTTTAATTAAATTAAATTTGAGAAACATCAAGAAGCTATTTTAATTTAATAATGTGTGCTAAAACTTTTAAATGTGCCACTGTAACAATATTTTTTAGTTTTATTTATGAAAATCAAAATATTCTGTAGAAAAATTAAAATAATTCTTGAGCATTAAAGTATTATTAATATTTTTATTATTATTAAAGTATCATTTTCTTTTGAAGCATCCATCTTGAAGATTTCCTATACTTGGCAAGTTTGTACGAAGCTGTTTCGTGAACGTGCAATGACTGATATTTTATTCTAATAGATGAAGGAATGAAGCCCATTTTTATTCACGAAGAATTGGAACTACCAATATGTTTGAAGACCTTTGAGGAAGTAGAAGGAAGTCAAGCACTAAAGTCTCTGGATATTGAAAAATCGGGTAGGTTTTTAAGACCACTCATTTTAAGTTTTAATATCCAGACAGAAAAAAATGAACTAAAGTCACATTCGAGTTAAAGTATCTTATTATAATCTCGAAGAAGAATTATTGAAAAAACTAATTTTATATTTTAGACAACAATACTCGTTCACTGAAGAGGCATTTCATTTTGACCAACGGCTTCTCTGAAAGCTCGACCGAGGATTCACTATTGCTCTGTATCAGGTTTGCTAATATAAAATATGAATATTGTTATTTACTAACCTTTTATTAGTGAGACAGGGATAGAATTAATAAAGAATTCTGACACTAAAATGTAGGTTGATAGCTTTTTAACCCATTAACGACCAAAGCTATCACTTTTATAACATGAGTTTGTCTTCAAAATTTATGGGTAGAACAAAACAAAAAATAGATCAAAAGTACTGTTTCTTGTGTTTTTGGGTGAGCTAAGTTTGAATCCGTCATCAAAATTCGAATATTTTGACTTCAAAATTAAATATGGCGGTTTTTGCATACAAAATTAGTGAACAAGTTTGATTTTTTATTTTTATAATTTTTTTCAGACATAAAACGCTTTAATATCTTAAAATTTCTTCAACCATCTATGCACAAAATTCTA
>NC_046665.1:37022578-37035573 GCF_010883055.1 Belonocnema kinseyi
ATCATCTTTGTTTTTCTCAAAAACTTGAAAGTTTCTATGGTTAATTTCAAGACATTTTTATTTTATGGAACTTTTTTTTAAACTTTCAAGTTTTTGAGAAAAACGAAGAGGATGGAAAAACCAGTTTTTGGAACATTTTTGCATTTTGTCCGCCATTTTGGAAGCAAAAAGATATATAAAATTTTTTGTTGAAGTTTAAGAATTTTCTTCACCGATGGTTGAAGAAATTTTAAGATATAAAAGCGTTTTATGTCTGAAAAAAATTATAAAAATAAAAAATCAAACATTTTTCACTATTTTTGTATGCAAAAACCGCCATATTTAATTTTGAAGTAAAAATATTCGTATTTTGACGACGGTTTCGAATTTAGATCACCCAAAAACATAAGGAACAGTACTTTTATCTATTTATTGTTTTGTTATACCCATATATTTTGCGGTCAAATTTATGTTATAAAATTGATAGCTTTGATCGTTAATGGGTTAAGTTAGCATTAGAAATTGGTCGCGGTTACGTGTACCGAAATTTCAGTACAAGTAGTGGAAATTTTTGGGTCCGAATAGCGGGACTGGAAAATAAACGATTTGTACCGAAATTTCTGTATGAATAACCGTTTTTTGTACGCATAGGCACTTCCTTAGAAAATACGTGGATATGATTTCGGATCGGAAACATTTTGCTGATGCTTCTATTTTTCTATAAATTGCATCAAATTAATTTAGAAGTTTCAAATCGAAGAAATTTGGTATTCTGCACAAAATGACGTTGTTACATTATTTTCTAAACGTGATCATAGTTTCCTATTATGAGGGGAAATTCCCCTACAACATATAGTTATTGAAAGTAGAGATATCTTTACTACCATAACCAACCGTCCCGCATTAGCATAGCTCGTGTCCCGCCTTATAATTCATCCCGCAACATAGGGTGGTGTCCCGCATTTACAACTCTTTTTGGACTTTTTTTCAATATTATATCCTTTCAAATTCATATTACGCGTGCATAAAAAAGTTTAAAATCATCTGTATTGTTAGGCTTGTTATGATACCTTTGGCAAAACCGCCGAGGATATCTCAACAGGACACAGCATATTCTGAAAAATTTCCCGGGCAATCCTTGGCATATTCCAAGAACATCGACATTTCCGTCCCGTGCTATATCCACACAATGCCCTGTGCGGGATATATACATTTTTAAGTGGATACTTTTTTTTAAATCGCCTTTTAATTTTTTTGTATAGCAATGGAATCCAATATTTCTGGAATGAATACTAATTAAAATACCTCAAATGCCTCAAAAGATCAAGTTTCAAAAAAATCCGCCCTATACAAATCTTGAATATTCGATTTCTTTCGAACTCTATCTCAGTATAATTATATAAAGATCATTACTGCAAGGTATTTTCATAACAAATAACATAGGTTGGAGGGTACTGTATCCAAATTGTCTGAAAATATTTTTTTATTTTAAAAGTGTCATCAGCTTAGGATAAAAAGTTTTTAGCGTTAAAAAACATGTGAATATGAGCACATTCCTAGCTATTCTACTTGAAATATTTAAATCAAGAACAAGAATCATGAAAAAAGGCAGATAAAGAAATAAAAAAATTAACTTTTTTAAAGAAAATTAGAAGAATTCGATCCGAATTTCGCACGGAATCCAATCATGCTTAAATCGCTACACATGCGCATATCACAACTCTTGCACGAATTCGTGTGATTTTAGTATGGGAATCTTCAGCTTTTGTTCTAGATTTTGACACTAAATTTTTCAATTAACCCTTCATAACATATTCCTCTTTATACAATTGAAATTGTAAATACATATGTTTTATTTTTTTTTCATTCAGGATCTATCTTGTTACCTTATGAGCGGATGTCAAGAGATATGAGACCAATTCAACAGGAACGAAACCAAGGATTTGTATGAATATTTCTCTGTGTCTGCAAAATGCAAAATAGAGTAAGTAATATTTATATGTATTTACTTGATTGATTTTCGTTTGTTATTTATACTGCCGTCGGTAATTAGAGGGTGAAAATGTATAAGCAGCTAATCTGCAAAAAAATTCAAAGAAGAATTCAGTACAAGTTATTTTTCAGTTACAAAAACGTTAGTATTTCTTTAGCTAAAAATAATAGGTGTGTTTTTGTGGGATTTCAGAGTATTATTGTGAGCTTGGAAATGTAGCTTGTAGTTCTATGAACGTGACTTGGGTGATTATTTATAATTTTAAAGTTTTTTTGCGGCATCGCCATGAGCGACTTTGTATTCTTTGAGTTAAAAGTACTAGGGGAGGTTTATGGGAGTTGCAAAGTATTATTATGGGATTGGGAATGTAGCTTGGAGTTTTATGGGCTTGACTTGGGTGATTATTTATAATTTAAAAATTGTTTGGCGGCATGGTCTAGAGCGAATTGTTACTTCTTTATCTGAAAGTAATAGGTATGGTTTTTGGGGGGTTCAGCGTATTACTATGGGGTTAAAAATAATAACTCGAAGGTGATTTTTTTAATTATTTAAATTTTGAATAAAAGCTTAAAAAGACATTTCTAATCAATAATTGTGAAAAATTGTCAAAAAGTATGAAATACCCTTAGGAAAAAAACTTGTTCTAAAACGTATTTTAAAGGGCTATTTGTTCTTGATCATTATTTGTTAGGTTTATGTAACTGAAAAATAATTTTTAATGAATTCTTGTACAAATATTTTAACAGAAATTCATTAAACAGGTTGTCCAGCGACTTAAAAAAATTACTTTACACATTGCAACGAAAAGACTTCAAAATTATGAATATTTCTGTAAATTTTTTATTTCGTCTCCGCTAATATAGAATGTTAAAGTATACATTTTTTTGTGATATTCAAAATACCACTCGGTTTCTTTTTCACTACTCACTACTCGTCCTTTTCAAAGATTTTGACACTTTTAAAGGATTTAAAAGATTTGAAAAAGAATTGCAGTTCACCAGATTTCAAAGCTTTTAAAACATTTCGAAGTTTCACTAAGATTTCAAATAATTAAATGATTTCAAAGAATTCAAAAGATTTGAAAAACAAAGACTTATGAAAAATTTCACAAATTTCTCCCAAAGATTTCGAAGACTTCATAAAGATTGCAAGGGTGTCGACGATTTAAGAAAGACGTGTACACCAGATTTGAAAGATTTCACAAAGATTTTAAAACTTTCAAAAGATTGCAAATATTTTAACAAAGGTATACCAGATTTCTAGGATTTCAAAAGATTTTAATAAGATTAAATTTTTAATATAATTTTTAAGGGCATGTGATACTTACAGTTTCCCCGGCTTTTTTTTCCACAAAAATGAAAATTTTTAAAAAGTGAATTCGGAGATGCTACAAAATATCATAACGGACGTCTCCGGACTCTTTTTTGAGGGATAATAACAAAAAAATTTATTGTGCCAAATAAAAATTTTATGCATATGTATTATTTTGAGGTTACGTTGTTTTTCATTTGTGCCTTTCCGATAATCTGGAAATTATTTATGAAATAAACTTTTTTGATTTCCTGCAAAAAGTGTTAGTTCCGGGAGATTATTTACTATGTTTATTTGCAAGTCCAAAGTTTTCGTCCAAAAATATTGTGTAGTTTGGAAGTAACGCACAGGAGAATTGTAACATACATAACGTCCAAATGTACATACGTTGTTAGCAATATCAAAAAATTTTTTTGAAAAAAAAACACAAATAAGGTGTGCGGGGACGTCCGTTAGCATGTTCGCTATCATTTCCCAAATTTTAAGACAAAATATTGATTATTCTATAAAAAAGCCGTCGGAACCTAAAACTGGTAAAATTGATACTAATTCCTAAGCTCTATGAAAATTAATCAGATTTTGCTAAATTAAATCGTTTTCGAATTAAACCAAAAAAAAGTGTGTGGGGACGTCCGTTAGCATGGTCGCTATCATGCCCCAAATTCTTAAGAAAAAATATTGATTATAAAAGAAAAAAAGCCGTCGGAACCTAAAACTGGTAAAATCGACAATTTTCTAAATATCACGTGCCCTTAATGAATACAAAAATTTTCAGAAAGACATCATAAAGCTTGCATAAACATTTCAAAAGATTTTTAGGAATTTTCAAGATTCCACAAAGACTTTCAATACTTCAGAAGATTTCCCAAAGTTTTCAAATAATTGCAAAGATTTTAAGGATTTAAAAGTTGTCTTGTGCCTGCAAAAAAAATAAAAAATTTCTTATGTATTGTTCTGCTTTCTTTAGAAAATTTTGACTAATAAAAAATGAAATTGTTCATTTTTAACATCTATAATAAATGGTTATTACATTATTTGACGTTAAAAAAGGAGATCTAGAAAAATTTGACTTCTTGACCTGGAAAACCTGGAAAAGGCCATGAATTTCGTTTCCAAGAATTGCTGGACATCCTGTTAGAAGTTATTTTTCATTTTGATCAAACTCGAACATTAACGAATTGGGAATTGAGAGATTGCCATCACTACGTCAAGTGCTTTGGTGGGGGAATGCATGTTCGCATGGACGTGCACACGCCACGCATAATCGCACGTACATAAAATGCATACTCTCTGTTGGTCCCAAAATATGACTAAAATCCAATAATTTTAGGGGACTTTTTCGTTTACTTTTACCCGCCCCCTACAATCCCCTGAAAGGAATCAGATGTATGCAATGGAATACGTATAAAGGAATCTGACGTTATATCATACAATAAATTAGGGCACGAGTAAATATTTTTTATAAATAGTCTATAATTACACAATATTTAATAATGCTCTGATTTAGATTTAAATGGTAGGATTTACTCTTGAACTTTGAAGATAAATATTTGTTGACTCTTTCTTCAAAATCATTTTAATGTAGTCGGATTCGACGCGAAATTTTCTAATCTTTCAAACGATGCCACTTCGAAAGTCGTAGAATAAGTTTCTACACAGATTAGTCTTTGAAGTGAAGTACGAATAGGTTCATCTACGATTTATTTGTTTTATTTTTACATATTAAAGTATATACTCTAAAACCACTAATAATACCAATATACTGTAAAAAAATTTTTTTTCAATTATATATTTGAAAAAGAAGAATGTGTACATATTTAAAATTCCTATTTCTGTCGTATCCGTTTCGCCATATTCATGCGAAGGAGCACGCCTTCAAAAGCTTGTAAATATAAGCCGTACGATCCACGTTTTTCCATAAAAATGGAAGAAAAACAGCTTTATCATTGATATCTTGTTCCTAAATGTAAAAACACTTCTGTCAAAAATCCAGGAAAATTATTTATATCTATACCCAAAGGTATATTGTTGCGAAAATTATTTTAACGATAATTACAAATATTTTTATTTTAAATAGAAAAGTGTAAAATACGTTGTTTTTCTATAACATAAAAGTCATAATTAAAACCAAAATTGATTTTTTAAAAACATACTAAAATTTTGTTTATTAGCTTTTTTTATACTTTTTAAAGATATTCAGAAAAAAGTGGGCTTGAAATAATTTCGTAGCCAAATTGAGTTCTTAACGCTTGAGAGTACCACGTACCCTCCCTCGAGCGTAAAAATATCAATTTGACCATGAAGTTATTTCCAGCCCACTTTTTCTTCCATATGCCGTTAAAAAGTGTAAAAAAGGTATCAAACAAAATTTTAAGTATGATTTTTTTCAAAAAATTCTAATTTTGATATTCAAAAAAAGCATAATGAAAAAATAATCTTATGATAGACTTAAAGTACATGAAAAGTTTTCAAAACAAGAATAATAAAAGTCCAAAAACTTCAGGCCACTGTGTATTGACAACCAATTTGTAAATGGACGTATGGTTTGGTCAGTTAATATAGGTCCACTAGGACTATAATTAAGCCAAGTTTCAAACCGATAAAAAAACAATTTCAGGTGGGAACACTTGACGTATTCTGTCCCATATATCTTACTATTTCCATCAAGCAATTGCCATTCTAAATTAATAAATTAAATATATAAAAATAAATGTTTCTATGGTTTATTGTCGTTTATCGCATTTACTTATTTTTTCGCTTTTACTCCTCGAGTCCCAGCAACGTTGAAATTTCAGTTCTTCGCAGCAAAAAAAATCACTTGTGTAATCAATTTTCGAAAATTATCCGAACTGTCTTTAACGTATCCAGACATAATAATGCTCCATTAAAATAAAGCCTTTTAGCCAAAAAACGTTTAATGATTAATTATTTTGATTGTTTTGATTAAATTGACCATGTATTTTCTTCAGCTTTGAAGGTGCGTGATGACACAACACCTGTTTCCGGCTATGAGGGCGCTACATATTTCGTTTAAAAAATCGACATTTCCGGTTGATATTATTTTTGTCCTTTCTAAATAAATGATTGTAGATTATTAATGAAATAAAATGAAGACATGTCATATGATTTAACTTGAAACTACAACCATTTGTACCCCAAAAAATTAATAAATACATTATTACAGAGGTTTATTTCTTATTCTGATTGCATATTAATATGCCTAATAAATATCCATGACAAATTAAACAGTTTTATTTCTTTGTAACTTTGCTATAATAAAATTTTAAAGTGTTGCCAGTTACAGATGTGCTTTAGAAAATTCAATAAATTCTTGTCTTTCTAAGAATAAAAGAGAACTTAATATTTTAAAACTAAACATGTCACCGTTTTACATAAGTTCTATCATATCGTTGTGCGTAAAAATTATAGTAGAGTTTCAACTAAAATATAAGTAAAATACACTAAATGTTCACATTCTCTTAAAATTTTAATGAAAATTATACGGCGCATCTGATTTTCAGTATTTAAAATTTTTTTCTTGGTAAAATTTATTTTGCCAAGATTTTTGCGACAATAGTTTGATTTGTTTTCTATTTATTTTTTTGACATTTAGTACATATTTTTACCACCAATTTTCAATAAGAAAGTATAGTAATGTAAAAATTACATCATGTAGAGTTTTACGACTTTTAATTGACAGGATTTCTCAGGTCATTCTTTTTCAAAATCTCTACAAAATCTCGAAATCATGCAGCAGAAACTTTATTGATGAAAAACTCAACTAAATTCAAGTACTTCATGAATGTTCAAATTACTTTAATACAGTAAAAAATTAGTTATTTTTAAATAAAAGTATGGATTCGTCATGGTTTCTTATTCAAATAGAGGCTTAGTGGTCTTTTCATCGACTTTTGAAAATGTTTATATGATTATTTTAATGAAGTATCAAATTTGTCGTTGGTTTTTATTTCTTAAGATTTAAGTCACTGATCGATATCAGTTTTGAAGTTTTAGGTTCAGATTTTGATTTTTAGTCATGAAACATAATATCAACACTAATATTTTTTGCAGATCCGTAAACCCAAGAAAAGCGAAGACCGCAATTCGATGATTAAAGACAGCAAATTGAAGATTGTAGACGTCAATTTGAAGATAATTTTTTTTCATAAAAACAGACTAAATTTTCAAATAGCAGTTATAAAATTTGTATCGAATTAAAATTTAAATTGGATTTGATAGTATTACAAACTCATAAATATACTTTAAATCAGGTATTATCGCTACGAACATTTCATCTTCAAGATCCAAAAATCTTCAAGGATTGTTTTCATGTTATTTTATTTAGATAATTAAATATATATATATATTTTTTTTTTGCAAAATTAAGAAACAATGTCTAGATTAGAAATTATTATTTCATAATGAGTTTGCAAAATGCTGCTTTATTTTGGATACAAAATAAACTAAATGTAAATATAACAGATGAAGGAATAAAATCGATATTTGATCGGGACGAAGTAAAGAATTTTAAATGTTCGACGTCTACCGAGGAAGTAGAAGAACACCGAACAGTTAAAACAATCGACACTGAAAGAACAGGTATATGCTTAAATATTTTTTCGTGTTAATCTAGCTTCAATTAAAAAGTAAATAGAATCATAAGGAATTATTTGCCATCAGGAAAGAAGATGCATTCGTCAAAAAGACGTTCTCAAGAGATTTTTTCAAGAAGACGTGATAAAGGTCCCAAAGAGGCGACGTTATCTCCATTCAGGTTTGTATTTGGGCAAAAAGTAAACACTTGACAAAGAAAACTATTCTGATTTCTTGCGTTTTCAATAGTTTCTAAATTAAAAATTCTGAGCATTGCTCTAAATGCTTTTTATGTTAATATTTAGCATCTGGGTAAACTTTATGAACCGACTTTTCTCCTAATTGTAGATATAAGTAAAACCTTTTCTTTTTATGCAAAACAATTCATTCTCTTTTTTTTAAACCTTTAAGAAATCTGAAAAAAGTCCTAAAAAAACTGACCTCTTAAACTTGTTTCTTATGATCTTTTAAAATGTTTACTCATAAAAAGGTAAATTTTGTATATTATTTATAACAATATAAACTTGCTTATTCGCTCTTCATAATCATGGCTATTATTCTGAATCGGTATTTAAAAATTTATATTAGGGACAATACACAACTTTTCTTTATTCTCTGAATATCATCGACAAATTTCTTAAAATTAAAGTTTTTTTAGCTCTCTTTAAAATACAAATTACATTTTCTTTTAGCGCTTCAAGTTATCACAATAGGAAAAAAGCACTTTTTGCCTAATTTTACAAATGATTCATTTTTATTTATTTAGATCTTACTTCAACTATTTTTTAATGAACTTTCAAGAGTAATGGATATTACTTTTTATATAAAATAAAATATTCGTACAGTTCTAAAAAATTATTATTTAAAATTTAAAAAGAAAACAATCTTGTTTCTCAGAATTTCTCTAATATAGAGAGATAAGATTATAATATATATTTCATTTTATATTACACATTTGCAGGCGCAACGAAGGCCACCAGAACCGCAATCGGGAAGACGAAAGAGGAGATCAATGGCATCGTCTAGACAGGAAAGAATATTCAGCAACGCGCAGGTCGTCTCGTGAACGCTCGTATTCTGAAGGAAGAAACTGGCGCGATTCAGAACATGATCGTTCATATCGGTAAGATAACGATTGAATATAAAAGAAAGGTTTTTAACTATGTTGGTTGAGTAATCTTTTTTACAAAAGTGAAATTTTTGTTTTTGTATTGACAGAAATAAACATTGGTACAGAGAATCTCGTGGAAGATCAAGAGAACGAAGAGAGCGTCAAAGTTCGATTGAAGAAATTAGGAAAAAGGCAATTACGAAGTAAGTTAATAATGACAAGTCGGTAAAATAAGATGGGAAGTAATAAATAATATTTTAATATGTATTATATTACACTTTTATAGATACAAAGATGCCCACCAAAGCCGTAGTCGAGAAAACATAAAAAGAGATCGGTTGCATGATCTAGATCGGAAAGAATTTTTCTCAAAACGCAGGTCATCTCGTGATAGCTCATATTCTGAAGAAAGAAAACGAAGTTATTCAAAACATGATCATTTATCTCGGTAAGATGAAGAATAAGTATAAACAAAAAGTTTTTAAGTGTAACGTTTACTGAGTACTTTTGTACAAAAGTCTAATTTTTGTTTCTGGCTTAATAGAAATGGACAGTCATGTCGAGAATATCGAGAAAGATCAAGAGAAGGGAGAGAGAGAGAAAGATCTGTTGACGAAAGAAATATGGAGCAACCTAGAGATAGAAGAATGTCTCCCATACCTAATTATATAACACAAGTACCATTTAGTGTTCGTATTCCTGTCCCTGTTCTCGTATGTTGTCATGGGGTAAGATACCGTCTAGAATTCTTAATAATTATTTATTTAGTTTCACTTTAGAATAACACATATAATATGAATCTATTATTTGAATAGAATTTTCCTCCAAGACCACTAATGATGGGTGGTCCTTTGATGCCATATCGGGGACCCTTAATGAGAAATAGGTTTCCGATCGAACCAAGCTTCTCTTTACCGCCACGATATACGCATGCAGATATTTAGTCGTCCATTGCCACCAAATTCACGTAAGTCTGCTCTCTGTTTATTATATTTATTATACTCTGTTAAAACCTATATTATAAATAAAGAAATGTAATTTATTCGAATTTACGGCATCGGATAGACGAAGGTGTACAAACAAATCTGCATTAGACGCTTGAAATTGGAGAAAAAGTCGTCACGTTACACTTGACGGGTGAAATTCATCCATCCGTCGATATGTGACACTACGATCTTTCTGTTTCACGAAAGCAGTGAGTCATGTGGGGAAATTAATAATTAATTAAAAATAAGAATATTCCCGATTAGTTCAGTTTACGAAATTAATACTGATCATTTTTAAACGTGTGATAGAATTTTAGAAATCTTGAATTGATTAAATCAAAAAATATATATTTAAACAAAAATCTGCTTAAAGTATCGCATATAGCTGCATTTTATAGAATAATCAATACATAATTCTATATTTGTACCGCTTGTAATATACGACAGCGACACATGGACTTATTAAGATGAAGATCAGAGTAAAATTAACGCAATTGACATGAAATTCATGCGCATAATATGCGGGAAAACTCTGATGGACAAAGTGAGTAACGAGATAATTCTAAAAGAATGTTGCGCAGAAGAGACGCTAGTAGACACATGGGAAAGAAATCGGTTAAGATGGTTCGGGCATGTTGAGAGAATGCCAAATTACGACTAACGAAACAAGTGTATCAAGGTAAAGTAAATGGCAGCGTGCCCAGAGGTAGACCGCGGAAAGAATGGTTAGAATGTATGAATGAGACCCTAGTTAGAAGAGACATGAGAAGTCACAAAAACACGAGAGCTTGCATGAAAAAATGCATGGACATAAAAGAAGCTAGAGAAATATGCAAGGACAAAAAGTATGGCGGAATATAGTTAATAAAAAGAGTGTCAGTAGAGTGAATGGCCCCTGACACAAAAGACCTTGGACACAAATGGACACAAGTGGGGAACCTTACAAAACGACTTTGTGAGGCTCTTCACTTGGGGTGATTGCTACAGAGATTGATCAGCCACCCGGGTCGGAGTAGTGCTGCGGAACGAACGTGTTATTTAGGTAAATAATACGAGAATTCTAGATCAATCTAAAAATTCTATAAGCCCTTCCTCACATTACTCCCTTCCTCACCGACTGAGTCATTCCAATCCCGAAAGGGAAATGGCTTAATGGTGTAATAATAATGATAATCTATGCCTTATAATTCAAGTGCTACATTTAGCTGTATTTGATGGAATACAACGATATATAGCACTTTTAAAACATACTTTTTAAAATATTTTTTTAGAATTTAGTAAATTTATCATTTTTTAAATATCAATTACACATCAGAGAATGATCGTCAAGTAGAACCCATAAATGACAACTGCGTCTACAGCAAAATTTGGAGAGTCGGATATTGCTGGCACGAACTGTGGCTCTGAGTCGGTTGAAAAGCGAGTCGCACGCTGCACGCATGTGCTCCTGCGGGATCTTCATCTTCATCGCGAAGTGGCTTCCACGATCATCAGAACTAAACCCGCACGTCTGTTCAGTTTCAGGCATTTTGCAAGCCAAGGGCAACACCAACAAAACACCAGAATGTCGATATGCTCAAGAAAGTTTTTCGTGAATGGGTGAAGATCCCGCAGGAGCACATTCGTGCAGCATGTGATTCGTTTTTCGACTGACTAAGAGCCATAGTTCATTGCTCAAGGCGGCCATGTAGAAAATTCAACATGAATTTGTAACATTTGAATGTTTTATACCATTTTTTTAATTGCTTAACTAAAATTAAATTTTATATAAAAAATACGGCGTTCTAAAAAGTTGCAGTTCAATTGAGCCACCATGCACTTCTTTACATTTCACATCACTTATTTTAATTGTATTCAATAGGAAAACCTAATTTTTATTAACATTATATTGAAAAACGTGAATGCTTTCTATTTCATTTCATGTTGTCAACATTGTTTTATTTTTAAAGAGAATCATTTACATAACCTGATTATTGAGCGCGAAGTGCCTCTGAGAATGTTATCATCAAGTAGCAGTGATTTAAGAACTTTGTTCAAACTCAAATTGAAAAACAATATTCAGTTGCGATTTATGATTGCAATTCACTATAGTGGTTTGAATCTCAGTTTTTTATTTAGCGTATAGTATTTTTGTTATTTTAAATTAAGTTGAAATGCACGCATATAACCTCTACTGAAAATTCCTATATAGGTTCCTATATAGGATCCTATATAGGAACCTACATAGGATCCTATATGTTTCACCTATATGTGCCACCTATAGGAAATGACATAGGATCCTATATAGGTGCCTGTATAGGACACTTTCCAATAAGGTACATAATGGTACCTAACTAATGGTACGCATGTATCTAGGTGCTCCTGGAGGACCAAAAAAATACGTCTGCGCAGACGTGGGTTCTATATAAGACTACTGCACATCTGGATATGGTCTCATACAGAAACATATACAGGATCCTGTATGGGATGTAGGTTTCTATATAGGAATTTTCAGTAGGGACCTACGAAAGCGAGATTCTTTTCAGAAATTATTATTATGTTAATACAGTGAAGTCTCATCTATTTTCCGTCTCTCCTATTTCACCTCCTCCGTACCCTAGTAGCACTAGTAACCTAGTAGCACATTCCAGGAACGTTTTGCGGGAACCTTCGGAACGTTCCCTGAGCCTGTAAAATGTCCGCCATTTGAGAACGTTTCAGTGGGGCGTTCAAAGAATGAATTATCGTTGTTGTTATTATTATCAATGAATATCCGATAAACCGTAAGTGATAGATCAAAATTAATGTCAGTTTATGATATAGATACCACATTACAATGTAGTATATACGGTACTCAAAACTAAAAAATGATATCTATTTTTACCTATCTCTTACGGTTTACTATTATTATTATTATTATTATTATTATTATTATTATTGTTATTATTATTATACCATTAAGCCATTTCCCTTTCGGGGTAGGCGTGACTCACTCGGCAGGGGAAAGGAGTAGTGTGTGGAAGGGATAGAGATTTTTCAGATT
>NC_046665.1:37035673-37047118 GCF_010883055.1 Belonocnema kinseyi
TAAGTATCCTGTTTTCGCGTCTATAATCATTTCTACGTCTACTTATTTCCTCATTGCTAAGACCTGCGATGTTTAAAGTTCTCTTGTACGCTTCTCTTTTTGATTTTTGGGCAGCCTGAATTTCATCATTCCACCACGCATCACCAGACATTCTTCCTACAACTGCGGTACCATACACTTCGATCGTGCATCTAACAAGGATATCCCGTAACATTGTCCAGGCGCCCTCTAAATCTTTGTTTTTTATACTGTCCTCCCATGTTGTCCTATCTATGCTTTCGATTATCTTATTTTGGAAATCTATTCGCACATCCGGTTTCTGTAGGTTCTCAATTTTGATTCGCGTTTGTTTTGCGTTCTTGGGTCTCTTTTTTCTCCAACCCCGACCTAAGTTAATTTTTGAGATCAGAAGGTAATGATCAGTATTGCATTCAAGACCCCTCATGACCCTTGTATCTTTGACTAACTCTCTAAGTCTTTCATCCGCAATAACAATGTCAATTATACTGCGGCTATTTCCTTTAGACCAGGTGTACATGTGGATCATTTTATGCCTAAACCAAGTATTTGTAATAAACAGACCCCTTTGTAAGCATAGACCAACTAATTTATCTCCGTTATAGTTTGTTCTTGGATCCCTAAAATTATCTAATACTCTTTCTGTATCCTGATTTTGGATGCCCACCCAACCGTTCATGTCTCCTAGTAGGATTATTCTTTCCCCATGTTCGCAGATGTTTATTGTGTCATTTAAAGTGTCCCAGAAGGCGTCTTTTACTTCTCTAGGATCACTATCAACCGGCGCGTAGCATGCTATAATAAATAGTCTTCTGATTCCTACTTTCATTCTAGCCCATAGCAGTCTGGGAGACACGAAGCCATGGCCTCCGGGATGCTGCTTTGCTCTTTCATTCAAAATGAGACCTACTCCTTGTTTACCATGTGATTCACAGTCTACTCCTGACCATATTTCAAATCCGCCTTTCAACACGCCGTTTTTTATGTCTTTAGTTTTGCATCCCTTTTTCTTTGTTTCGGGCACACATAAAATATCTAGTTTCTTCACGTGCATAGTTTCACGCAATTCTTTTACCTTGAGATCATTTACTCCCCTAGCATTCCAAACACCCAGTCTCCATTCGTCGCCTGAAACATGACCTTTAGATTTTCCGTGTGCATGCCTTTTGTCATTAAAAGTTCCAGTCCTTTACTAGATAATTCTTATTGAAACTAACAATAATAGAAGGTTTCCCATAAGTACCAGTGGAACGTTTCACTGGAACTTTCCCAAGCGGCGGACAATTTACACGTTCCTGGAACGCTCCACTGGAACGTTCTTAAAGTTCCCGTGGAGCGTTCTAGACACGTTCCCGGAACCTTCCGTACAATTAGGGTAGACGGTTATTTCCATTTGCGCAGTATTGCCACAATGAAAATTGCGTTTGTACTCTGAAAGTGTACTTAATATTTAAGAAATTGTACTTTCGAGGGCAGCGTTGTGACGGCACGTATACCATAAAATTTTGGCGCGAAATTTAAATTACTAAATTTCAAATAGCCTTATTTTTATTCTTTATTTAATATTCAAGCAGTTAATTATTTCAAATAATATTTTATGGGCTTTTTTATAATTAAAATTTTATATACTATAAGATGCATTTATTGAAAAAAATGATACCTGACTTTGGAAACAACCCTATTTTTTCCAGAAATATTTTTCAAGTGAAGAATCTATTGTCTCAGTCGTGTTCAATGTTTTTGTCGAATTAAGACCTTTCAGTTTCACGAAATGAAATCAAATATTCTAAATTTAATGTTAGCGGTACGTTAATCTCAAATTTCGGACAGTGTTTTGTATTTCGTGGAACTGAAAGGTCTTCAACCGATAAAAGGATTAAGTAAAAGAATTGTGCAAATCTATTCTACAGTAGAAAAGATTACCATTAAGACCTTTATAAGTCATGCTAGAAAACTCACTATTCCGCGAAATATTTTAGTAGTTTTTTATTCTATTATATTGATTTTAGTTGGCATATTATCGTGCGTCAACAAAAACACTGGAAGACACTAGCATGCATAATGTATTAATGGCCCACGACTTTTTCAATGACGTAAAGCGGGGCCGCCTGAACAGCTTCCAATTTGAATTGCATAATATTGCGCAATATACGCGACTGAATAGTCGCGCCCTGCAGCCATTCTGAGGCAAGAGTAACAATAGTCTCACGTCCCTTAGGCTGAAAAACTGCGTGAACCAGCAGTCCTATGATTTACTAATAGTCCGAGAGCCAGCGACAGTTTTTTGCGACCAATTTCTTTCCGCCTAATACTTTGGGGAATGCTTCAGGCAGGTCAGTTGTAAGCATAGTTAGTATCAGCTGCGGCCAGGGTCGGCGGAACAGTTTCAGTTTGGGTGGGGAATGAATTTGATTACTAATAATATTTTGAAAAATACCTATTGAAAATTCCCCAACCCGCTGAGTTTTAGGTGGGGACTTCACACACCCAACACCGCTTCCGCCGGCCCATGTAAAAAAAGAGAAACGTGTGAAAAAAAAAGAAGTTTTCAATGATTTCCTTCCGCTTGAAACTTTGTGAGATTATAGTTAATATAATATTTGAACGAAAAAAAAGCCGTCAGCTGGCTCTATGTAGATGGAAAACCCGTCAGCTGGTCATGGAAACATGTAAAAAGGTTAATGCAATGATTTCCTTCCGCTTAAAACTTCGTCAGTGGATAATTAATATGGTATTTCTTATAAAAATAATCGTCCGCTGGCTGTACGGAGATGGAAAACCCGTCAGCTGTGGCATTGAAATGTCTCGTGCGCGACACTCGGCAATATGTAATACGCTAGCTGACGTGGTTTCCACTTACATACAGCCTGCTGACTTGATTTAATATTTTAAGTATTATGTCGACTATTATCTGAGGAATTTGGAAGCAAAAGAAAATAATATATGGAAAGTTATCTCAAGTACATAAAATCTATAGTAGAAATATAAAATACAAATAAAAATAATTGCTGGAGTGCGTCATGTTGTATATTATGTGTAAGTGTATTAAAGAACTCAAATGGCATAACCTTCAAAACTTTCTCACTTTTACAATGAAAACTCCTAATTTGAAATTTAAACTTTTAAATGGAAAGCATCACCTTCTGAAAATGGTACAGTGCTTGAATTAATTTTTTTAATAATCATACGCAAGGTGACAAATTTAACGATTTTTGGTTGAAAATTAATTTTTCATGTTCAAAATTCAACAACTGGGGTAGAAATTTGTCTTTGTTAATTGAAAATTTAAATTCAGCTATTTCGTTGAGAATCCACATATTTCATCAAAAATCGATTTTTTTCTAGTAAAAGATCTTTTTCTTTGGAAGTTAATATTCATGTTTAATAATCCTTCGACTTAACCTACATAGAGGTTTAACCTATCCTAACCTAACAATACCTAACCTAACCTAGCTGAATGAAATTCAACCACACGTGTAGCTATGTAAGCGTACGGTTCTCAGTCTTAAATGTGTGCTATATTTAATAGTTTAAATCGATCTTAACCTACAAATGAATCTAATTTAACAGAACTAACGAAATTTTGCTTAACGCAACACAACTTAACTTAAGTGTTCCCGTTGTAACACAATGAAATTCATTTCATTGTACTACAGGTGGTTAAAAATTTAGACGCACATTACTCATTTGAAGAAACTTAGAACTACAAGTAGAATTGACCCCATTTCAATTAACCTGACAATGTTTGTATCAATTGAAATGTAGAACTGTAACTTAAACATGCAAATGAATAAGAGTTTTATTCAAAATTTTTTTCTCTGCTTTTCTTAAACTGAAGGGATATATTTATACTATCTTTCATGTTTACATTTTATCTTGCTTTTTATCGTAATTAAATTTATTTATAGACCTACTTCAGTCTATTTTCTGCCTGCTATAACGTGTCCTTTTTTCTTCATTTGTAGGTTAAGATCGATTTAACCTATTAAATACAGCACACATTTAAGAATAAGAATCGTACGCTTATATAGCTACACGTGTGGTTGAATTTCATTCGGCTAGGTTAGGTTAGGTCAGGTTTTGTTAGGTTAGGATAGGTTAAACCTCTAAGTAGGTTAAGCCGAAGCTGAATGAAACGGTACCGCAAACACAACGGGACAACACAATGAGTTTAATTGTGTTACGTGAAGTTAGGTTAGGTTAAGTCAGGTTTTGTTAGGTGAGGATAGGTTAAACCTCTATGTAGGTTGAGCCGAAGCTGAATGAAACGGTACCGCAAACACAACGGGACAACACAATCAGTTTAATTGTGTTTCGTGAGGTTAGGTTAGGTTAGGCTAGGTTAGATTTATTTCTAGGTTAAGCTCGACTTGACCCATTCGATGTAGCACACATTTGCTACTGGGAAAAAAATGCTTCCAGAGCTTTACGTGTAGTTCAATAAATTTCTGTTAATTCAGGTTAGGTGAGGTCAGGTTCTGTTGGGTAAAGTTATGTTAAATAAGTTGATATCAGGCAAGGGTTGATCCTTCACAGTTGTCGACATGTTTTTGAAGTGAAAATTTGCATCACTGGCAGTATTTTGCAATTTATTTACCTCAGTGCATGATTTTTCGTCATTTCTTGAGGTTATGGCTCAACCATGACGTGATAGGTGATTTTTGATACCGAATTTGAATTCAGCGCCCCAAAATCCATAGGAAAACGTGTGTCTTGTTACCAGATCCGTACACTTTTTTTTGTGTGGCTGTGTTATTTTTATAAAAAATACCATGTT
This sequence comes from Belonocnema kinseyi, assembly GCF_010883055.1. Lineage (NCBI taxonomy): Eukaryota > Metazoa > Arthropoda > Insecta > Hymenoptera > Cynipidae > Belonocnema > Belonocnema kinseyi. The sequence continues at coordinate 37,040,469 of NC_046665.1, forward strand.
AATTATCAGCTGACGAAGTTTCAAGCGGAAGGAAATCATTGAAAACTTCTTTTTTTTTACACGCAGCGGCGGTTGCCATTGCCCCATCCACCTAAAGTTCCACAGTTGACGCTAAGTATGCTTACAACACACATATCTCCAGCATTTCTCAAAGTATTAGGCAGACGGAAATTAGTAACAAGAAATTGTCGCTGGCTCCCGGACTATAAACAACGAAACACTGAGAGTCGGTTGTATTTATCTGTATTATTATTGATAGTATTACATTCTCATCAGAGAAGGTATTAGATTTGTGTAAAATTTTACCCCCCCCCCCCAGTTTTTATCAAATGTCCACTTTTTGAGACCCCCTGAATCCGAAAAACAGGATTTTACGATGGCGCCTGCCTGTATGTATGTATGTATGAATGTATGTATGTGTGTCTGTAAACATGATAACTTTTGAAAATAATAATCTATCAGATTGCCCTTTGGTACACTCGTTTAGTGTCCTAAACTAAAGGTCAAGTTCGTTAGCCAGCCGTTTTGGATTAAAATAAAAAAGTGGACACATTTTGAATATATTTGAGAACACTTTCTTCAAAATTCAAAAATTCTCTGTCCGGTTATTCATAGTATTCAAAAAGTCTAACAATTTATCCTAATGACTTTTTTCAAAAAATCAAAAATTACCAGAATTATAGCATTTATAAAATTTAAAAAAATACACGAAAATTTAAATTTTATGCCAAATAACGCGCGATATGAAAAAATATTGCTTTTTGAATGCCCTACGAGAATATCATAACAAGTTTTGGAATTTTCTTGAATAATCAAAAATTCAAATTTTGACAGCATAGAAAATAATTAAAAATCCAAAAATTACATTTTTCGGCCAAACTGTGCAAAATAGGTAAAAGATAAATTCATAAAAAGTGTGCATTTGAAAAAGATCTAAAAAATGGGTATCAACCACTTTTCGATAGGATGCGTAGTTTTGGCTTTAATCATGAAATATGTCATTAACAGTAAAAAAAATGTGTCCGCTGCGTGGGCACTTTCTTACACAACTTTTGTCTTTTAATTTCTTTTTTGTCTCGTGTGTGGGGTTTTAAAAAATTTAAGTTTTCATACTTTTGATGCTATTTTTTATGATTTAAACTAAAAAGAGAACTATCGAAAAATTATTCGTGACAAATAAATTATTTTTATATTCTCATAAGAGAAGGTATTAGATTTTTATTAAATTTGTCCTCCCTAGTTTTTGTCAAAACGTCCACGTTTTGAGACCCCCTGATTCTGAAAAACATGTTTTTACGAACGTGTCTATCTGTATGTCTGTCTGTCTTTATTTCTGCCTGTCTGTGAGCACGGTAACTTTTGAACAAAATTAATCTATTAGATTGGCTTTCGGTACACTTTTTTAGTGTCCTAAGCTAAATACAAAGTTCGTTGGTCAGACATTTTGGATAAAAATACTTAAAGTGAGCAGATTTTGAAAATTGTTGGGTACACATTTTTTCATGATTCAAAAATTCTGTGTACAGTTGTTTATAGTACTTGAAAAGAGAAATGTTACTTTTCGATAGCCCTACAAGATTATCGTATCAACTTTTTGAACTTTTTCGAAAAATTCAAATTTAGACCGCACGAAACCTAATTAAAAATAAAAAATTGCATTTTGCGGTCAAACTATGCAAGATAGGAAAAAAAATGACAAGACAAACATTGTGCACCTAGGGCGCGCGACGGTTAAATCTCGCGCTTCGCGCTCGATAATAGTTTACGTCGTGCTTCGTGCTCGAACATAATTACACCTCGCGCTTCGCGCTCGGATATTTATTCTTTACATTTGGAATGCTTGAAAAAAACTTTATCAAAAAGATCTCTTTTAGATGGCAGTATTTATATGCGTCTTCATATTCTGAATTGTCTACTCAATTAAGTATATTCAAAGATTAAGTTTCTCAAAGCTCTGTAGGCTTTGACGTACACATTCTCGTCGTGACACTCGCGCTGCGCGCACGATTTCCGACAGATATTTGTAAACAGATTTTGTTGAATTTTTTTCTCGTAACTTTCGTCGTTTTTCCACACATTTTTTTTATCTTACTTTTTTTTAACGTTATTTTTCACGAATAAAGCAAAAAGTACGCGTCCTATCAAGAGGTGATTCTTAACGAAATTGTAGATCTTTTTTGGGTTAACCATTTTTGTTAATTCATCTTTTTTTGTATCCTACATAGTTTGTCCACAAAATGGAATTTTTTATATTCCATTATTTTCTGTGCAATCAAAATTTGAATTTTCGATTTTTGAAGAAAATCCAAAAATTGGTTATGATAATCTTGTAGGTATTTTAAAAAGAAATCTTTTTCTTCTTTTGACTTTTTTTCATATCGTGCGTTTTTCGGCTTCAAATTTTGATTTTCGGTTGATTAAAAAAATTTTGAAAACGCTATAACTCTAAGCATTTTCTTTTTATCGAAAAAAGTCATAAGGATAAATTGTTTGTTTTTTTCAATACTATAAATATCCGTGCATAAAATTTTCAAATTTGGAAAAAAGTGGTCTCAAAAATTTTCAAAATGCGCTCACTTTTTGAATTTTTTATCAAAAATGGCTGGTTAACAAACTCGTCCTTTCTTTTAGGACCTAGAAAAAGTGTGCCAAAGATGGATTTGATTCGTTCATTTTTTCGAGAGTTATCGTGTTTACGGACGGACAGACAGACGCCATCGTGAAAAACTGATTTTCGGATTCAGGGGGTCTCGAAACGTGGAGATACGTTGAAAAAGTGTGATTTCAAATTTCCGACAATTCTAATACTTTCTCAATCATAAATGATGAGAATGTAAAAACATTGAAAATACAAAAATTTAATTGTTAGACACACGACAAATGCTAATCCAAAATAAATAGATAACATTTTTTCACCGAAGGTAGAGCAAAACAATTTTTATGAATGATTTTGTTTACATGCTCATCAGAGAAGATATTATATATGTGTAAAATTTAACAACCCCCCCCCCCCTGTTTTTGTCAAATGTCCACTTTTTGAGACCCCCTAAATCCGAAAAATAGGTTTTCACGAATCTGTCGGTCTGTCTGTATGTATTTATGCCTATTTCTCTATCAGCACGATAATTTTTGAAAAAATAATTTTATTTGATTGGCCTCCGGTACAATCTTTAAGTGTCCTAAACTAAAGGTTAAGTTCATTAGCCAGCCATTATGGATACAAATTCAAAAAGTGAGCGCCTTTTTAATATTTTGAGACCATTTTTTCAAAATTTAATTTTTCATTTCATTTTTTTTTTTAAATTAAAAATTATGAGAGTTTTAGCATTTGCAAAATTTCAAAAAGCACACGAAAATGAACCTTTTAAGCCAATTAACGGACGAAATGAAAAAATGGCAAGAGAAGAAAAAAATTGACTTCTAAATGCCCTAGAAGATTATCATAAAAACTTTTTGAATCTTCTTGATAAATCAAAAAATAAATTTTGACAGCATTAAAATAATGGAAAATTCAAAAGTTAAATTTTTCATTAAAAATTTTCAGTGTTTCAAATATTCTCAAATATAATCATGCATTTTCAAATGTGTGTGTGTACATATATACATAATTTAAAAGTTAAAAAACGGTAAGACTGCTCAGTAGACCATATGTGTAAAGTTTAAATCATAAAGAAAACAATGGAAATGAGCAAATTCAGTTTATGGAAAAAACGACAAAAGTTGCAATAAAATGTTGAATAACCAAATTTTTTTAAAGAAGGCGCATTTTTTAAATGGGACAATGAAATTTCGTCTGTTATAATACCAATAAAAGTTACGAATTATAATAATATACATTTATGGGAATGATATAAAATTTCAGGTATAGACTCGATTGCGAAGCACGAGATACGTGATGAGAATATGTTCGTTAAAGCCGAAGGACTTTTAACAAAAGAGAATTCACAATCACCAAATTACTGTTGTCGATACTTTCTCCTTTAGGTTTAAAAAGTTTGTGCAGAAAGATCGAGCGCGTAGCGTGAAGTAAATATAATATCGAGCGCGAAGTCCGAGGTAAATGTATTGTCGAGCGAGGTATAAGTGGTGGCCCTACAACGTGGAAATAAACCAGTCCTTTCATTTCAAGGCCAGGGAAATAGGAGGAACTTCACTGTATTTTGAAAAAAACATCGTGAGGCTTTTCACCTGGGATGATTGCTACAGAGATTGATCAGCGATTCAGGCCGGAGCGATTTTGTGGGATAAATGTTCGATTTACCATGATGCGACTTTAAAATTTATCTGAAATCTATACCTTTTCCTATGCATCCCTTCCTGACTCTGATCACATCAATTTTTAAATCCCCGATAGTGTAACAGGGGTAGAATCGAACGAGTTTCAAGTTAAATAAAACAAAAATTTTACCAATCTATTATTATTATTGTTATAAATTTACATATTATATGATTATTTGACTAACAGTCTAATTTTTACCTTTTTTCAGAATTCAATTGCATGTTTTGGATGGAAATCTCAACGTTGTAACCTGCCTTCAAACTTTGTTTGCATTGTATGCAGTTTATGCCTTCTTCTTAAAACCTGAAAAACGTTATTAGGATATGTTCTGCGTTTATAAAGTGATCAAAGGCTTTGTGATGACTCCATATACGCCTAAGGAATCTGTAAATAATCTTTATACTTCTTATTTCCTAAAATGTGTTCAATGTACTTATCTTAACACATCTTAGAACTTTTGATAACTTTTAATTTTCAGTTAATATTTCACTCAGAAATTCATGTACATATTTTTATAATTGGGTGCAAAAACACCCGAGGTGTACAATGTACTTCCGCCTATTTGAAATACCCTATGCGTAGTTATTTGAAATGGCGCAGTTTCGTCACCTCCCACCGCGCCCTGTACGCTCTCATCTGCGTCAGTGCTGACCAATTAAAGAGAGACCCGAATAGCGCTTTTCGACACATGCGCAGTTGAAAAAGTTGCTTAAAGCACCCTCATCGATACAAGACCCGGGATTTGGCCGCAAATGGGTGCTAATCTGAAAACCTGCACCCGATCCCAGCGAAATCGCAGTAAAAATTATACCGTAAACACGTCTCACGACCGTTAAATAGGTGGTGAGAGATAGGTGAGGAAGATATTTTCATAAAGTCAGATTTTGTGACATCTCCATACGCGGTTAAGTTTCCGATGATTAGTTAATCACTGTCCCAACTTCTTAAAATATGTTAGAGGTGCTCATTTTAACTCCTTAAATGTGTTAAAATTTATAATAGTTTTTTATATTCAGTCCATATTTTATTATTATAATCTACGTATTTGCATGTACCTACATTAAATATGTATATTATGTATGCGTTAATTCAAAAAATATATAGCGAGCTGAAAACATAAAATGCAGTACCTACATGCTTCTATTTACACCGTCTTGTCGTTCAAGAGTCGTCATTTTTGTATGTATAATGGGTATGATGTATTATCGATTTTCAACAATTATTTAGTCACGTCTTGAATAAAAATAAACAATGTTCCAAATTATATTAACGGTTATTATTATTAAGATCTTTTTTCTCCCCTTCGAAAGATCTTTTATTGCGGTTATAGCAATGTTATAAAAAAGTTTGTTTTTTAAGTGCAGATTATTTAGTCTACTTTTATTCGCTATGAGTTGGTTTTCACGTAGAATCGACAGAGAAAAAGATATTCCACAAAAACTAAGATTTTTAAAAAAAAATTTCTAACAAACTGGATGGCCGCTGGACCGGGAATTTTTTGAGACCGGAAAAAACCTGGAAATGACAGTGAATTTTTTTTTTTGACCGGAATTTTTAGAAATTTGTAGAAGAGAAATCTGTCCACGTTCGATTTTAACAGTCTTTAAAATTAGTGAAATTGTTATGTTTTTCAATTATGCTATTATTTAGCTTACAATGCGTAATTCAAAATTTTTTTACTTTAAAAATTTTCCATTAAAAGTTTTGATTCCTAAGCTTAGATTTTTAATTTAAAGAATTTTTAAATGCTTTCTTAAAGACTTTAACAAATAAAAAATAAAAGCCTTGTACTTTAAGTATAAAAAGTGAACAAAAACGATTTAACAACACGATTTTAAACCAGTTCAAAATTTAAGAATTTTCAGATTTTAACGTTAAAACTTAAACGGTTTAAATTTGAAAGTCTTAGTCATTAAACAAATGTGAACGTGTGACTGAAAGTTTATAAACTATTTTCAACTAAAAAATAACTTCATAATAATATATTCTTAATTAAAGGATTTGATTATATTTAAAATATTGTTTCAGTCCAAAATATTCCATTTTTAAACCATTCAATTTGAAATTTTTAATTAAAAACAGGATTAATTATTGAATATTTGGCAATATTTGAATTTTTATTTAAGATAAGTAAATTGAAACCAAATATTTAAAAGTAAAGAATCTTGAACTGAATTGTTTGACATAGAAAACCTGGATTCGTTAAAATTTCGAAGAGCCTTTGAATTTTGAACGTTACAATTTTAATTGTTATGTTTGAAAAATGCCTAATTTGTACGTGAAGTTTTTTAATGTTCATGTATAACTTACAAATGAACATTTCTAAACAAATTTGAGTAATTTTAAGAGATACTTAGGAGTTTTAAGGGTT
>NC_046665.1:37047218-37050950 GCF_010883055.1 Belonocnema kinseyi
TAAAAAATATATATATATATAATATATATTTTTAAGGGTTAACCTTTAGAAAGGGTAAAATCAATCGATTTTAATGAATTTTTTTAAGTTGATAAAATAACTCGATCTTTTATTAATTTTAACATGTTTTCCTTACATTGTTAAAGTGTAAAAAACATATGATTTTTTTTTTACAAAATGGCCACCCTGCAGAATATTTCTTCAAGCGTCTGCTACGAGGCATCGAAAACTGCTGCAGCTGTCAACATTTTTCCATTTATCTGATATAAAAAGGTTTTTTTGTTTGATTACTTATGTGTTGTTAAAGGGAAGGATAAATCTATAAAATAATAAAAAAGTTGAAAATTAAAATTTATATCGATTGTTTAATCGAAGGTCCAAATTTTCGACCATTTTTTCAACAGTTTTCACCCCGAAAACATTATTTAATAACCCGATATCTTTAAACTTTTAGGTATGTCCTTCCGATAGTACCATAAAGAAAAACACCTGCAAATTTCAGACTAATCGGTCAATAACTTTTAAGTTACAGCACGAGCAATTTTTGAAAAGACAATTTCGAGATAATCACGTTTAAAGATTCGTTACGGTATAACTATTAGTTTCAGTGACTTGCCGATCAATCGGCGATTCCGGGTCCACGTAACAAACGTAGTGAATGTAGTAACGTAGCAACGTAGTAATCAGCCTTCCTAGAATTTATGGGACAAAAAAATATACAAACCTACTGTGTAAGAAACATTGCTCCGACTACCTGATTAGTGAAAGTATGCGGGCTCTGACATTTTTGACAGTATCTCCATAAATATTTAATATTTTCCATTTTACAGTATATTTTTAACATATTATACATTCAAAATATGAAAGAAAAAAAATCGATTTTCTGAAAATTCTAAAGGTATCTCCCCCCTTAAAAAGATTAACAATTATCATGCAAATTTTAGAAAGTATTCTTAAAATCTTTTTTGAAAATTTTGTTTAAATCATTGAAGAACTTTTTAATTATTCTCTTAAAATAATTTTTTAAAATGAAAAGTTATTTTTAATTTTCTTAGCAATCTTAAGAAAATGTTTTTATTCTTATGAAGCCTTTCACAATTCTTAAAAATAATCTAATTTTTTTGATTAAAATCTGCGAAAATCTACATTTTGTTTTATACTAGGCTATCATTTCAAGTTTTAAATTAAATTTGAATCTTTTCAAAACTTCTACATATCTCTTAAAATTACTCAATTCCGCCTACAAGTAATAAATGTTCAATTGTTATTTATACATCCAAATTGTAACGAAATGTTCTAAAATTTGCAGGATTTTCTGAAAATTGTAGAAAAAATTCAATTAATTTTCACAGATATTTAGAAGTTCTGAAAAAATCTCCAAAATAATTTTAAATTTAAATCCAATTCAAAACAAGTACTAGATTTATCAAGATTTTGAAATAAAATTTTTAAGCTTTCCAAGGATGTTTAAAGTATTTAAAAAGAAAATAATTGAATTTTTAATTTAAGAAGTGTTCAGTTTACATTTTTTCAATTTTTTCATATTTGATGTTTCTAGCTTAAAATTCCATAAAATTATATAATTTTGAAAATTTTAAATTTCATTGGTTGATTATTTAATTTAAAGCATTGAAAATGATAACGTGGATTTATATTTTTATATATTGAAAAATGTTAGTACCTTAAATTTTATACGCGTAAATTATTGAGCATTTTTAATTAAAATTTTTTAATTTCAATTTTAAAAGTTCAAAATTTAACAGTTTCACTTTGATTGCTTTTATTTGCAGCTCAGTTTTTATTACCTCAAGTGGAAATTTTGTTAGCTTTAGGGTTCTATTTTTTTTAATTTCATTGACCGTGAAAAATGTTTGCGAACCGGGAAATGACCGCGAATTTATTTCGACGATTAAAACGGCCACCGTGAACAAATAACTTTAGAAGACCGTATATAATCTAAACTATTAGTGTTAGGGCAGATTTTTTCAGTCTTTTAGGAATTTTAATACTTTTTCACTTCATCATAATCTAAACTCTAAACTCTTACAATGTACCCGTAACAAGCAATTTTCAAAAAACTGATTTTTTTACACTTTATCAAAATTTTAAAACCCTTTTAAAGGCCACTTGTTAGTGAGCATTTAGATCTTTTTTGTTACTAAATTAACAGGATTAGGGAGATAAAATGTCATCTTTTTTAATGAACTATGTGACGTTATGAGTTTCAGATTCCATACAAAGTTGAAAAGTACAAATTTTGGGTTAGTAAGAAATACGAAGAAATGAAATAAGTTTGAATCCCAGTTTCAAGGAATCCCTTCTAATCTATTCAATTGTAACTTAAACATGATAAATGTCAAACCTCTGTAAAAACTAACCCTATTGTACTAACATCGTTGGTTCGTTTCTAACAATAGTTATATGATTTCATAATATTTGCACTTTTTTTGATTTTTCGTTAAACAATGGTACTTTTCATTTTTCCTAAAAATTGTAATTTCTTTACACCTCACTTAAAAATTCTATATAAATTCAAAACAAAGTTCTATCACTAACAGCCCTGGCAGACCGAAGGACCCGAAAGGAGCCTCTACACAATACCCTTAAAGACCCCACTGAGCCCACCTTCGGTTCCTTCTTAAAAACTAAAAAAAAAACAGCAAGATCAACTTTCAAATTGTTGAAATTCGGATTCTACGTTAAAATTTCCATTGGAAACTCACGGAGTAATCGCAATACTTTTTTTTTGCAGCTGAAGGTGAATTCAAGCGCATGCATCAAGTAGTATGTGGCACGCGAAGTTTAATAATAAAATTCTCTGTCACTTGCAGCGCAGCGTAGTTGTCTGAGGTTTCCACTGCGTGGCGCTAGCATCTAGACAAAATTCTTAAAGTTACCGACGCAACGCTCATTAACTGCTACTAAAAGAAGATGCACTTCAAGCCGCCTTCGGCACATGTAAATGACAGGTATTTTATTTTTTGAAGTTTTTAGTGCTACAAGAGAAAGTATTGCGATTACTCCGTGAATTTCTAATGCAAACTTCAACGTAGAATCCGAATTTCAACGATTTGAAAGTTGATCTTCCTATTTAAAAAAATTTTTTTAAAGAAGAAACTGAAGGGGGGCTCATTGGGGTCTTTAAGGATACTTTCTAGAGGCTCCTTTCGGTTCCTTCGGTCCACCAGAGAGGTCAATAGTTATGGTCTTCGGAAGTTGAACCTTTCCTCTAATTTTGCTATCCACCAAACTCTTGCTTTCAGTCATCTCGTTTTCAGCCTTCCTACAACTGCTGGCTCACGCAGTTTCTCAGGGGAGTAGGACGAGAGCCACCGAACGTGTCCTCGGGTTGCGGATAGAGGGTCCCTGTACCAAGGGTTTCTGCTGAATATGGTTACAAAAATAAATAGGCAGTCGCGGAAAATTGTCCAGGGTTGGTACCGAAGGAATTAACCCCCAAGCGGAAGTGAGAAAACCGTGCCGAAAGCTGAATGACACCTGGGTGAGGTATCTAGAACGGTGACTCTGGGATACCGGGCGACCTCTCAGAGTACGCAGCCTTATCCTTGCATGCAGGGCTCTAGAAGGATGGACGAACCCCTTTCCCTAGCTGCTCGTGGGAACAACAACGAATGTCTTGGCTCAAAATGTGGCGACGGTATGTGAAGGTGGAAATGACACCGTCTTGGCATGCAAAAATGAAACCCTCTGTACCAGACTTCAATCCGGGCG
>NC_046665.1:37051050-37055032 GCF_010883055.1 Belonocnema kinseyi
AGGTGACTTTATGCTTTTCTCAAAAAATATTCATTTATTCCTGAATATTTATATTGTCCCCTTCAAAGAGCTGGGTAGGATCCCGTATGCATTAAAGAGGTAAAGGATAAAAACTATGTAGTCTTATGTATTTTGACCCGCTGAATTCAATGGTACCTGTTAATTTTGCGATAAGTGCCTAGGTTTTGTTTAAAACGCAATTGTTTAAACAATTATGAAAAAATTATTTTTTTCAATGGGACAAATTTTTTTTTTAGATAATTTGAGGCATTTTAAGAAGAAATGGTCCCTTGTCATTTTTTTGTAAAATGCATATTTGAAAAGTTATGAATTTTTAAAGTTCAAAATTTGACGATTTTTTGCAACTTTGAATGTTAATAACGCTATTTGTAAATATCAATAACAACGGCTTCCCACTGGTTAATCCGACATTCCTTATGGTTAATAGGTAGAGGAAGACTTATAGAATAAGTTGATTCTTTATTTTTTTCAAAATATTCAATAGATCGAAAATTATTAACATTCAAAGTTGCAAAAAATCGTCAAATTTTGAACTTTAAAAATTCATAACTTTTCAAATATGCATTTTACAAAAAAATGATAAGGGACCATTTCTTCTTAAAATGCCTCAAATTATCTAAAAAAAATTTGTCCCATTGAAAAAAATCATTTTTTCATAATTGTTTGAACAATTGCGTTTTAAACAAAACCTAGGCACTTATCGCAAAATTAACCGGTACCATTGGATTCAGCGGGTCAAAATACATAAGACTGCATAGTTTTTATCCTTTACCTCTTTAATGCATACGGGATCCTACCCAGCTCCTGGACTAATTAAGACTTTTTTTTAAATTGATGAATGTTCTCATTATACTTATTTATAATTATAACTTATATACTGATATAAAATTTTCTAGTTGAATTCAAAAATGTTGTCTTTTTTGGCGTATCTGATTCCATTTACGAGAAACGTTCTATTAATTCCAATTTTAAGCATTAAAAAAAAGTTAGATATTTGAAGTCATCGAAACCCGTAGATTCCGAATTATTATGTTTTAGGCTGTTAACTATGAAATTTAAAAAAATCTACATCTAAATTTTAATCCTGAAGCTTAAAAAAGGACCCTTGAGTGTCGGCTACTCTATTGAGATAGCCTCTCTGCTCGTTATTTATGATCGTATTCTAATTTCAATCTCGGAAAGGATATTTTAAAGCCTTCAGACCATTTAAACGAGCTTCCTGGACCTTTAAAAATATCTACCTGAATGCCTGCGGAGAATTTCTCTGAGCTTCTTGGGCCCAAAGAATTTTTAGTATATGCTCAAAGATTCTTTTCGGTAGGGTGGAACAAATTTCGCTGACACACGTCTCATGCCCAAAACGTCCGAAAAGATAGCATGGCATGAGCCAACCGATATGCCAAAATCTTCAGCAACTTCTCTGATGGTAATTCGGCGATTTTTCGACACCATTTCTTCCACTGCTTGAACGTTTTCATCTGTTGTTGACGTGCTGGGACGTCCAGGGCGAGGTTCGTCTTCCACATCCTCTCGGCCTTCTTGGAACAGCTTGTACCACTTATACACATTTTTCTTACTCAGAGTAGACTCACCGTATGCAACTGTCAACATTTCAAAAGTTTTAGGGCACTGGATTCCATTTTTCACACAAAATTTAATGCAAACTCTTTGCTCCATTTTTTCGAAAGAAGAAAATCGCTGAGCACACCAAACCCTTCTAACCTTTTACTCTTTTCAGCATTTCTTTATAATGAATAACGAATGGGTGAAAAGAAAAAATTTGCCACACATGGATTTTATGTAATTTTTTCCCGTAGAATCGAATAGGGTGATTAATTTTACCGTGACTCACAGACTTAAACATATGATTTAAATAATTGAAAAATCTAATTTTTTATCTTAAAAACATATTTTTATAAAATGCACTAAACCCAATATTCACGTTTTGTTAAATGTATATTGGTATGCCCACGGCCCTTAAATGATTAAATAAAATTTGCATAACTTCATGAATTCTTTATAAGTTTTTAATTTATGACAAATCTTTTTTAACTTAATATCACTTTAATAATAAATCCGAACGATTTTAGTAAAAAATCATTTTTTTTACAACACACCGATACGCTGGATTATTTAATTGCATACATTGTTTATAACAATCAAGTAAAGTGTTAAATACAATTTTTATGTTCTTTAAATCTATCTTTAATAATCCTAATAACCAACGAGAAGCTTATTTGAGTCATTGGTTCAGAGAGAACACAAAAGGGAATTGTAAAAGTCATTTTCGAAATTATGCTTAGAAATTTAATTCAGATATGTTCTAAAAAATACTTCAGAATCCGTTGAGAATTACAGGCTGTGGACTATTTTGAATAGTACTACCAGATCCATCCTACCGTAAATCTGCCATAGCCAGCGCCTCAATGGGAGAAATATGAACTTGTATCATCCTGAAGAAGAACATGGAGATTACATTCGCGTTACATTGCAGTTTCGTTATGAGTTACGTTGTTCGCTTGCTTATGCAGCTGTGATATATGTCGAATTTTTAAATCAGTTTTTAATCAATTGTGAAGGTAACTATAAACCGTTACTTAAATGTTATTTTATTAGTTTTAAGCAATTGCTTTCCCAAAAATATCGGTTAGTAATCTAAATATGCTTTATAAGTTGTGAGGTCCACCTAAAATCACTGATTCCTAACCTAGAAATTCAGTAAAAGCCATTTTTGGTTGTGAGAATTCTTCAATAATTGCGTGTACCAATGGTTCTAAATATTGTAGAAATGAGTCGAACCTCTTCAGCATCATCGTCAATTAAGGATCATCATCATCGTCTTCAACGCACACGAATTGAAGAAACGGACAAACGAAGAGAAGCATGGCTAATGCAGCAAGAAAGAGAGAGACAGCATGAAATACGTAAGAAACGAATGATTTTGGAGTATGAATTAAAAAGAGTAGCAATGCTGAGTTCTAAGGAGGTATCAAGAAGCTCGTCGCATCAAAGACGAAGAGAGAGCAGCAGAAGCATATCTTCAAGTCATGAAAGTATCAGGAGTCGAAAAAAACAGAGGCCTTCCGAACCTTACGTTATGTCACAAAAGTAAGTGTTTAACAAATATACAATTCTTCTTAAAAATTCTAGAAGTCGAACTAATTTGATGAGTTATTACCAAAAAGGCGGATATTCGTAAATTATTATCATCTTCAAAAAGGTTGAATATTTTTAAGTGTTTATTTTAGACTTATGAAAATTGTGAAAAAAATTTTTTTTTGAGCACGCCATACATTAACGTCCATAATAAGATAATAGAATCCGTTATAAGCGTCGAATAGAGAAAAATGAAGATTTCAGCGTAAAAGTGAAGATGGTTCTATTCCTGTTTTTTTTTCTATTCCAATTTTTCCATCGGAACGGAACCATTTATTTAACCTATTTTTTCATTATTAAATCGTTTTATAAATTCGGAAAATATTTAAATTTATTCATACTTTAATATTTTATTTAAAAGTTTAAAAAGATGCATTACATAAATCTATTCAAATATGTGAATTAAAATAATTGTAATTCTAGAGAGACAGACTTGTATTGATAAGAATTAACATTTCAAAACTTATATTCCACATGAAGGCATTAAAACAATTTATTATACATATTTTGTAAACTGAAGAGAAGGAATTAAATGAGCCTATAACGCCCATAAAGAAGTGAACGTTAGATAGCTCTTTACGGAACAGTTTATTAGTCCGAAACGCCACTGCATTTACGGTTTATTAGTTTCACAAATAGCCACTGAATAACACAATGTAGTCTCTAACCCAGTCCTATGTATCGACCGTGTAGGTGTATATAGCAGTGATCCCAGATCTGAAACGAGATGCGGTCCAATACTATGACAGGGCTATGTCCGTATGAATATAGTAGGAGACGCTGTAAATGACTGAGTTGCGCGCGC
>NC_046665.1:37055132-37061209 GCF_010883055.1 Belonocnema kinseyi
TTACTTAACATTCGGGCCAGTGGACTAATCCGACAGTTGGCGCTTCGATCAGGGCGGCTTACATTTACATTTTAATGCATAGGAGAAAAGCATAAAATAATAAAAAGAAGTTAAAACTGTTTCCAAATTTTGACCGTAAATATTTGTGTAGTCATAATACGCGTATCAGTAATTTATTAATCTTTCTAAAGTCGTCACGGAAACTAGCAGCTGAATAGGGGTAAAACTAACTATTTGGATCAGCATTATGAGATTTTAAATTTTATTGTTCTATTATAATTTAATTTGTGTTTTTATTAAATAATTCTTGTAATTTAGAAGTTTATAATTATTACTTTTATACAATTTTTGCAAAAACTCTGAATGATTTAAATAGGTCAATCCTCATCTATAAATATATTAAAGTAAATAATTACAATTAAAATAAAATTTTTATTACTATAATATTTTTTATCATCAATTCAGGGTGGACGTTTTAATGAAAGAAAAACTTCCCGGCCATTTCCAGACTTCCAGGTCCACAAAAAAAGTTTCGAACTCTTGAAGCTACCACTTTTTTCATTTAAAATTTAAAAAAAACATAACTCTTTTTAATTTAAAACTTTTAAAATTAAAACACAACAGTTTTTAATTTAAACACTTAATAAATAAATAACTGTTATACTTTTAAAACTTGCACAATTCAAAGATTTAAAAATGTATGCAATCTATATCCCCACTATAATTTCAATTCTCTAAATAATGAATAAATGAATAAAAATATTAATGAATATTCATTCATAATGAATATTAATGAAAATATTAATGAATAAAAAAATCATATATTTTTAAAATTATGTCTTTAAGCAATTTTAAGTTGCAAACATTAAAAATTGAAAGATTACGTTTTTTTAACTGAACCCTTTTTATATTAGAAGTAAAATTATTTTAATTTTAGGTCTTATATATTAAGAGTTGTTTAATTGTTATTAATACATCAAAAATTGTTTTTAAATCGATTTAAAATATTTTCTTAAAATTATTATTTAAATAAAAAATCAGTTTTAATTAGTTCAGGAATCATAACAAAAAGTTTGTATTATCTTGAAATTTCTCAAGAACCTGAAACAGTTAAAAATTTCTATTTCGAAATGTTAAAAGAATCTACATTTTGTTTGGCATTTTTTAAGAATTTTTAAACAATTTTGAAATGTACGTAAAATTCCAATTATTTTTTCAAATGGTTTAAATTTTTTTTTTATTCTAGAAAATGAATGAAAAATCACTTAAAATGTCACAAATTATTTTAGGAAAATTTTGGATTTAATTTTTCAAAATAAAAAGTCATTAAAATGTTCCGAGGAATCTTAAGAGAAACTTTTTATTATCTTCAAACTTTTCAAAATCCTTTAAAAAACTTCAAAATTTTATTTTGAAATCTTCAAAATGTCTTAAACTTACTCGAATTTTTCCTAAGTGAATAATTGTTCAAATGTTATTTATACAAAAAATGCAAAAAAACAAAAAACTAACATACGAAAAATGGTTAGAAAATGACAATTAAAATTTTGGCGTTTATAATTTAAATTTAGCTATCTGAAATTTTATTTTATTTGGGATTGGCCATTTGATAAAAACAGTAAAAACTTGGTAAATATTGAAAAATTGTTATTTTTTTAAACAAAAATATCCAAACTGAATGGGTTAAAAATGGAATATCCCGATTTTTTGGTACGAGAAAAAAGTGATTTCTACACGTTCTTTGACTTCTTTTTATGAATTTTTCCGATAAAATTCAGTTATTCAATTATTTATAAGCTTCGCTCATGCAACACAATACAACCCTGATAGCACGAAACGTTCTGCGGAACCTTCGGAACGTTTCAGTGGAACGTTTCAGAAGCGTTCCCAGGACGTGTAAAATGTTCGCCGCCTGGTAGGTATGATATCCATATCACAAAATGACATTGATTTTCAGGGGGGGGGGGGTCATAACAGTTAGAAATAAAAATGACATATATAGGCCCCCCCCCCCCGGCCCGGTTTTCCTTTCGGCGGGCCTGAATATACTATTAAATAATAATCATACACTGAGATCATATATAATTTCTTCCATCCGGTTTGAAGTTAGACTTTGAAAATAATTTAATTAAATGCAACGATTGACTATCTACGTACGCCGTCAAACCATAGAGAAGGCATTTATAGGAATTTATGATTTACGCCTGGAGAATAAACTTGTAAAAATAGATATGATATTCGAATACATATTTCGTTTAGAAAAAAATAAAATATACCATAGAGGCCCATGTTACTAATATATGTATGTGCAAAAGTAATTAACAATAGATTTGAAAAATTAATTCTTTATCAAAATTCATTTTTTTCTTCGGTCAGTTATTCATTTGAAAAGAAAAAAAATATATATATCCACATTTTATCACAAAATTTTTTTAATGTTGTTAACTTGTTCCTTCAGTTCCAAAGAATAGAGTACTCTGGGATAGTTATGAATTATCATGCTTGAATCTATCCATCATGCTCTATCTGGTAACATTATATTTATGCCCCGGTAGTTCCCCAAAAGATGTTTTTTGAAGTTTCATTAATGGTGTCCTAGTGCCTCGATTTTAACCTATAGGTTCTAGAGGGTGGTTACTTCTGGGCGTAAATTCGAGTGTTGAGAATTCATCCGACTATATGTCCGAGGTTTCTATGTACGTATCCATACCGACAAAGGGGTTCCTTTTCTTACGGAACGTGACAAATTATTTAGCTAATGACGGAAGTAAAGTTTGAAAATATATCTTCGTTTTATGCCATTTGTTTTTTTAATACCTTATCTCAAACTATGTATAAATCATCTAATAGAAACATTCAAGTCACTCTGACCCTTTTTTACAAGGATGGAATCGGGCAACGGAAGTTCACCCTTATTCAGAGGCCCCGACAGACGAACATTCAGCTTAATGGAATTTCGCCGCATCAAAGTTGACATACATCGGAATATCCCTGGAGTAACTGCTACATATAGTAAACTTCAACGTAATATTACTAGTTTTGAGGAGATCACATTGAAAAGACGAAAGGGTAATGTGATGTTATTTACTTTTTACAAATTTTGAAAAAATATACAAGATGCAACCTATCCTGATTTGCGAGTTATCGTTTATTCAAAAAGTACTATTCATTCAAATTAGCATATCATTTTTATTTTTCTCTCTCTTTCGGTGTCTGCATGTGTGTGTGTGTGCGCGCTTATGTGTGTGTGACAGTCTACGAAAAAAGGGACCTACGCCCAAAAAATCGATGTTTAGTTTTTTACACCAAACGGTAGTTTTTTGCTTGCTCTCTCATAATACAAAGTATTGTTTGTATGTCCGCAACATTTCAATTGTTATTAAAGTGTACAATGAAACTCTCTTATGGAGTTCCTGTGTTAGACCGTCTCACAATGGTCTAGAATAGGAATTTACTGTTTATACTTTTTTACATTCTCATCATTTATAATTGAGAAGGTATAAGAATTGTTCGAAATTTGATACCACCGTTTTCAAACGGCCCGTCCGGCCATCCGTCCGTAAACACGATAACTTTCGAAAAAAATGAATGGATCAAATCGATCTTTGGCACACTTTTTTAGGCCCTAAAAGAAAGGACGAGCTCGTTAACTAGCCATTTTGGATAAAAATGCAAAAAGTGAGCGCATTTTGAAAATGTTTGAGGCCACTTTTTTTTGCATTTGAAAATTCTTTTTACGGATATTGCACAAAAGATACTGAACAATTCCATTTTATGGTTAAACTAGGCAGGATACGAAAAAAGGTGAATGAACAAAAATTCTGATCCCAAAAAAAAGCTACAAATTCGTTCATAATCACTTCTTGATAGGACGCGTAGTTTTTATTTTATTCGCGAAAAAAGAACATTGAAAATAGAAAAAAAAATTAATAAAATTGTGAAAAATGTGGAAAAAGATGTTATGAATCACTTTTTGATAGAACCCGTAGTTTTGGTTTTAATCATAAAAATGACATTAAAAGTATAAATTTGTGGAAAAACGAAAATGTCTGAACCATTTTTCAATCGGATATTTATTCTTTGCATTTAGAATGCTTGAATGAAACTTGATCAAAAAAATCTCTTTTAGATCGCAGTATTTATATGCGTCATCATATTCTGAATTTTCAATTAAGTATAATTAAAGTTTAGGTTTCTCAAAACTCTGCAGGCCTTGAGGTACACATTCGCATCGTGACACTCGCAAGACACTCGTGTCTTCGTTTAGATTTTTTCAAATCCCACGTCTTTTGGCGTAATATTGGAATTTTCGATTTTCTTGGTAATATTTACGATAAATAAAAACAAAAATTACAAGTCCTTTTGGAAAATGGCTAAGACATTTTGTAGGATTTTTGAAAAGCTATAATTTCTCTGAAACTTTTTCTCGTATTTTGCGTCGTTTGGTTGAATGTTGTGGTGTCAAATTTCAGACAATTCTAATACTTTCTCAATCATAAATTATGACAATGAGATATAAATTCTTACAAATTTGTATCTCTTATTTGGGCGAATAACTTTTTTCTATCAATTTGTTTTTGTACCTTTTGTCGTTTTTCCACAAATTTTTCATTTTTATTTTTAACCTTCAGAGTTAATCCAAAAATTTGTTATGATATTCTTGTAGGGCTTTCCAAAAGCAATGTTTTTCTTTTCCTCTTTTTCGTATCGTGCGTTGTTGTTTGGCTTAAACTTTTTGAATTTTTTTCCAAAATGGCTAATTAACGAACTCGTCCTTTCTTTTATGACCTAAAAAAAGTCTGCCAAAGATCGATTTGATCCGTTCATTTTTTCAAGAATTATCTTGTTTACGGACGGACGGACAGACGCCATCGTAAAAACTTGATTTTCGGATTCATGGGGGTATGTTTGTCCTCTTATAAGTTCTGAAATGCTGCACGAAAAGTCGTGAAATTTTGTACAGTACTGAGTAATGATTTGTAACCAAAAATTAGCATAAGTTAACAATTACTGTTTTTTTTCAATATTATTGTGAACAAATTCTTTATAAATTAGTTTTCCTAAAAGTTAAATTGATTTTTCTGACCAAAAGTGATTAACAATTGTCTTTCAAGCCATTTATATACTTCAAGCCTTATCAAACATAAACAATATAGATTATACTGCCCTACATGAGTTTTGCGAATAAGATGGCACCGATTGTTCCCAAGTGGATTCTTCATACTGAACACGAAGCTGGGTTCAAAAACTTCCCATCACGTCACGTTTATGAGAAAATAGGGATTGAAACCCCTAAAAACGGCGTTTTTAGCCGTTTTTGAAAAATTGTAAAGCTGAACCATAACGTGCTACAAACTTCACTAATATTAGACATTAAAGGCTGAAATAAGCCCTTTCAAATGAGCCATATTCCAAATTAATGGCATGCGTCTTTAGAGCGGGGGATGGAATTTTGTCTAGGGGTGGAGGAAGAAAATGATAACAGAAAGGATTTTAACATAAATAGACCCACGCCCAGGCATAATAAAATGTGCAGTGAATTTAAAGCTTTTAATGGTTTCTGATTACGAATATGCAGTCAGGTTTTAAAAATTCCAAATGGCGGACCATTTTTCCAAAATTTTATTGTATTCTCTTGAAACTGGTTACTCAGGGGTTTTAAGGGCATGTGGCACAGCTAAATACCTATATTACCGACCACAGTTTTTCAGTTCGCTGAATGTTTTTTTTTGAACCTAAGAACTTTTTTTGTAAATAAAATATCGAGCTGAAACTTTGGGAAATGTATTAGAGTACAATAAAATACGTTTAGGTACTGCATTTTGGTAGGAACTTCACTGAAAATTATTCAATCTTTTTTCTGAACCTCAAAATTTTTTGAACGTTCGAACTTTTTTTATATATAAAATATCGGTCTGAAACTTTAAGAAACGCAAGAGCCAAAAGAAAACTACGTTTAAGTACAAAGCTTAATGATAAAAGATGTAAAAAATATATTTCAACAATCAATTCCAACGGCATCAGCCGGTAACGTTGTACACGAAAATACGAACCCTCTAGAGCCTCGTCTAGTGGCC
>NC_046665.1:37061309-37068233 GCF_010883055.1 Belonocnema kinseyi
ATTTTCGTGTACAACGTTACCGGCTGATGCCGTTGGAATTGATTGTTGAAATATATTTTTTTACATCTTTTATTATTTAGCTTTGTACTTAAACGTAGTTTTTTTTCGGCTCTTGCATTTCTCAAAGTTTAAGGCCGATATTTTATGTATAAAAAAAGTTCGAACGTTCAAAAAATGTTGAGGTTCAGAAAAAAGATGAAATAATTTTCAGTGAAGTTCCTACCAAAATGCAGTACCTAAATGTACTTTATTGTACTCTAATACATTTCCCAAAGTTTCAGCTCGATATTTTATTTACAAAAAAAGTTCTTAGTTTCAAAAAAAATTCAGTGTACTGAAAAACTGTGGTCGGTAATATAGGAATTTAGCCGTGTCACATGCCCTTAAGGGTCGCTGATTACGTCTATGCAGTTACATTTAGAAAATTCAAAATGGCGGATCCAATATGGCGGACGATTTTTTGAAATTCAAACGGATTTTCTTTAATATTGGAAGCTGGTATAGTACAAGGTTAATTAAAACATTAAAACACACCCTCCGCTCTAAAGGCACATGCGATCAATTTAACCCTTGTGTTGCCACCCAAAACAACTCACAGCGTCTGCCACCCGTGTATGAAACTGTTGTTAAAAGTCCAGTGTAACTTGAAGTAACTATGTGTATTCAATCAATGTTTAATTATCCATATTCTAGGAAGGTAGTCCTACTTGAATATAATAATTTAATAATGTGCAGTGACCTTGGTAGTACTGAAACAGACATAAAACGTGCGCAGCTACATCGCAAATTTCTTGTTTCCGAGGAGGCTTGGTATTACGTCCAAGAATTCAAGAAAATTCAATTAACTATGTATATATTTTGTTATTATTTATAAAATTATCCATATTTACTTCATATACTATTATAACAAACATTATTTTTACGATATACTGTATGAAAATCATGCCTTTTCTGTCGGGGTACCCGGGTGGCTCCACCGTGCTTTTTTTTTTAATTGCAAGATATTTCAAGCTAAAAAATTTCTAAAAATATGTGCAATGCAAATTTCGATACAGAATCCGTTAAATCATGCTGATTCGAGAAGCATTCGGCCTATCTTTATTAGAAAAAAAGTTATTTAACCAAACGTATGCCGATGGGTACCCGGGTACCCGGGTGGCAACACAAGGGTTAACATAGGGCTCATTTAAAAGAGCTTGTTTCACCCTTTAATTTCTGATATTATCAAAGTTTGTAGTACGTCATGTTTCAGGTCTACAATTATTAAAAAATGGCTAAAAACGCCGTTTCAGGGGTTACAACCCCTACTTTCTCAAAAACGTGACGTGATGGGAAGTTTTTGAACCCAGATTTGTATTCAGCACGAAAAATTTATTCGGAAATACTAGGTGTCACCTTATTCGCATCAAAAAATTAAAATTTGCAGAGCAATGTTATTAACAATAATTGAATTAAAAAGTCTCCCAATCGTTCGCTTCCCCTTAGAAAAAAATTGATTTTCTTCGATTATTATTGGAGTGACATTTATTGTGATGACGAAACAATAAAATTGAGGACCTACCGCAGGTTGTAACATGGTTATGAAAATTGTTATTAACAATTACGCACATTTTTATTTAGTGTCTCATATCCAATTTTGGAATCACTGTTTATTGTCGGATAATTTCAGTGGGAAACAGTCCTTTTCGTTGATTAGTCATCAAAACCAAGGCTACTCCAATAATAATTGAAAAATTTGAAGTTTAAACTATGTAAAAATTCAGTTCAGCAAAATACGAGTATATAGTGTTTCGAACCATACGGTATAGGTGGGATAACTATACTGATTCGTCGCGGAACCAATACACTGCTTCGCATACACATGCGACTCTAACCTCAAACTGGAAGGAAAGCGTAATTTGCTCGAGGCGTTTTTTTTTGTTGCTAAAAGCATTTTGAGATCTTCTGAACAAGAAAAACAGGTTTTCGCAAATGTGTGTGTGTCTAGATTTTTGGTTGAATAGCACCATAACTTTGGAATAAATTGTCATATCACGTATTGTCACGTCAACGAAACTGTATCCTTCGTAGGACAATATATGACGTTTACGAATACTAGTATACTTGCTACGCCTATACTGATATATTTGTGAGGACCATCTGGTAGTGTTGGTACAAAAACTATAGTTTCTAGTTCCTAGGACCAAAATATAGTTATCTCAGCTATATCGTTTTTTTCCGTTTACATACGTTTTATTATAATTTTTAAAATATAAAAATGTGTTGAGCAATTGTAAGCTCTCATCTTTTTTTCCAATATGCTTTTTGAATATGAAATAATTTAAATTCAATTTTATCATAATTTTTGATCTTATCATAATAGATGAAGGTGTAAAACCCATATTTGATCGAGAGGAATTAAGATTGCCTGAGAGAACTACCAAAGAGGAAGTGGAAGAATTTCGTACGGTTAAAACGATGGAGTCTGAAAAATCAGGTACATTAATTTTCATGTCATTTATTTGTAAAGTTAATTTTAGGTGAATATAAAGTAAAATTTATATCGTGCGAATTCAGATACATATAAATTAGTCTTTATATGCAAACTCGTACTTATAAATAATAATATTTTTCAGAAAAGATTAGCCATTCTGAAAAAAGACGTTGCAAATCCTTAGGTTTGTCAGCAAGCCGCTGCCAAAATGTGTCAACCTCACCCCACCGTACCAGGTTTGTGTTTTGTCCAGCAGAATTTGTTTGCTAAATTATAAAACTTGAAAATACTAAATTACGGATGAGAAACACAATCTCGAAAGAAAAAGTAAAAATCCCCCCCCCCCCCATACATATGTATATTAACGACGGTTAGTGTAGAAACACCTATTTTCCGGCATTTATTTATGGGGTGTGAATTTTGTTAATTTAGAGTTGATAATTTTTTGAAAAAAGTACGAAACCAAATGGAATTCTGAGTCTAACAAATCAAAGATTAGATTAATTTGTAAATTCTAAAAGAGAAACTGACAAAAGCTTTAAATTTCTTTTAAAAATATATATTAATATCTTCCGAAATAGTAAACATTCAATTAAGTAGGTGTAGCTTCATTTTGAAAATAAATTTTGCACAGGATATTGCAGACATATTTACAATATTTGACGAATTTTTCTCTTCAAGGGGCAGGAAGTTGAACTTGAACTTGAAAATTACATACTGTAGAAATATACATGTTTCTACTTAATGAGAAAAAATACGAAAAATAAATGAATAACGCTTTATTCAAATTTTATATAATCTGAATTACACAGGCACACGAAAAAAGGGTCTTGTCCACCAGACGGGATAAACATTTCTATACGGTTTTGGGGTCGCTGAATCCGAATCCGGGGTTGGTTTGACTCGGTCAGGTCGAATTTCGTTCTCAACCTCAAAAAAATCATGAAAGTTGGAATATTAATCGAAACACTTAGAATGCAAATGATTATATGTTTTTAGGGTCGCTGAGTCCAAATTTAAAGGTCATTTGACTTGGCGAGGTCGAATTCCATTCATAACCTTGGAAAAAATGAATTTAAACGACGAAAACTGTCCCTGGCACGTGAAAGAAAATTTTATTTTATTTTTTCCAATGATATCTTATTCTTTTATTCTCGAAGGATCTATGCAGGGTGTTTCTATGACGTTTCACCTCTTTTTGAACAACCTCTCTTTGCAATGTCCAACAGTAATCTGCTAACATATTCACATATAACAAATATTTACCTGCAAGGCAGCGCGCCTTCGCTGGCTTCGTTACCTCAACAAATCTGAGAACGAATTATGCTGCACATCTCCTTTCGTGGCAGTTGTCATCGTCACAGTATCTGTCAAGGCAGCAGGATTTTGTGCTGCAGACTGATAACCATGCTCAAAGAATGACTAACAAGTTCTATGTACCGGACGCTGAATACAAACCATTTATTTCGAGAATAATTTTTAGTGTTTTAATTTTGTTTAGGTTATGAATGGAATGCAACCTCGCCGAATCAAATGACCTTAAATTTGGACTCAGCGGCCCTGAAAACATATACGCTTTTCTTTCTGGGTGTTTCCATGAATGTTCCAACTCTCAAAATTTTTTTGAAGTTAGGAACGAAACGCGACCTGGCCCAGTCAAACCAGCACCGGATTCGGATTCAGCGACCCCAAAACCGTATAGAAATGTTTAACTCGCCTGGCGGAAATGAACTTTTTTTCATGTGCCTGTGTTATTATCAATTAAGTAATGTTTTATAAATTCTTTTTCAGGCAGTTTAAAGTATTAACCCTCAAAGAGAAAAAATTGTAGACTATTAATATACTTGTAATATTCTGCTTTCCCTTTTAAATAAGCTCAAAAGTTCTTAATATAATACACTACCGTCTAATGTATTATGGTATTGTACAATTTCAAAAATAGAAAACGGAATAGGTGACCCAAGATTTTGGGACAAAATCCTTAACACAGTAATGTTTTTTTACGTTCAAAATATAATATTATCTTAAGCTATAGAGCAGTATTACACTTTTGTGTCCTAATTGTGCCCCCTATTTCAAATCTAGTATTTTGTGTTGTATACACTTGACTATGTGTAACATTTTATCAGAATATAGATTTTTGTGACTTTTTAGAAGGAAGACTGGAATACATGTGAACTTATGTATATAAACTTGACATGCCCATCATGTTATAAGTCTATATTTTACAATGACGTTGAAGAACCACTATAGCACTCGCTTTTTGGCGCTAAATGAAATTTTATTATTAAATGATGAATCAGAAAAAAGAAAAAATCCTCTCTAAAAATGGTTCTGACTTTGCATCAAATTAATTTAAAACTTCAAAAATTTCACTCAAAGAAATTTTCTAGCAGAAGTCCTAGGCGCGTCTAATTAAAAAATTTCTAGTTATTATAATCTCAAATTATGGTTGAGATAATTAGAAAATTCTACTTAATGAATTCTGATTGATTTTTTCTGATTTAAATTATTCTGGTTAATATTTCTGGTAACAGTAGTGTCACGATCCCGTATAGATTTCCAGAAAGGAAGTACAGATGTGAAGCCATTTTGAACGTGTATAGCACTCGGATGGAAGACGTGCGATCAGGTTGTGTAGTCGCGGCTTTTTAACTAATATCGACAGGCAGGTTTGACGCTGGGGATGATTGTGTGCATACGATGGGTAGGGTCGAATATTTGCCTTCAAACTCGACTTTCGAAAAACCGGCAGGTGGTTTTCTTCGGGTTACCTCACCCCTGGCTAAACATTCAGGCAAACGAGTACTTCTAATAAAGTCGGATGCAACCGCGAGTTATTACTGGTTGTGCTGTTTCAAATTTTGCAATAAAAAATGGATTTTTTAAACAATTTATATTAGAAAATGTACTTGCGATTTTCTACGAGTCGCGAAAAGTAAAAAATACTGTTAAAAAAATGTCGGGTTTTTATAAGAGCTCGAGCGCAACCTCAAAACACAACATAGTATAAAGCATACGTAATGTTGGAGCTATTTCACAAGTACAGTGAAACCTGGATTTAGTGTCGGTTTTGGGACTGACTGTGACGATAAATCCCGGCTCTCCGAAAGTAAACATTCAGACAGGTATGAACCATTTCCGGTGGATTTTACTGTGTGGTAAAAAATGTTTTGAAAATTGTTTTTCTATAATACAGTAACATGGGTAAACTAAATATTTAACGGAAATGAGAAAGGATGATTGCTGTTGCACGTTAAAATAAATGTTTTCCTGCTTGTATGCACTTAAAAACGTTTGCGGTCAGTTGGAGTTGAGAAAACAATACAGTGAGAGACTCCGATGCTTGAAGTTGATCGGACCTCTCTTCCTACAATGTGAGATAGACAGAGACCATCCGACTCTCTCTCTGTCTATTCAATATTTCTTCTTCTTCTTTGCCTTCTTTGTCCAATCGTAGAGCCTATTAGGTATTTTTTAGTTTAACCACCGCTTAAAATAATGGATAAAATCCGGATATCGTGTCGTATCTGAGATATATACATAGTTCTTGAAAATTCTATCCGGGTATTATCAATTTATAGTCAGGGTCTTTTCGGTATACAATTTCGTATTCGGGACCTTTACAGAGCCTTTGGAAATTCTTTCCGGGTCTTATCCGGTTCTCGCTGGGATCTAATCGGCATACAATTTTGTATCCGGGATATCCGGAACCTGTACGGGGTGTTTGGAAAGATTTATCCGGGTCCTAGCCGGGATATTTTATGTGTTATCACTGCACTTAATTTATGTTTAAAATTATACAATCACACAGACTGTTACTTATACTCGCACGCTCAAACGCTTTGAAAAATCTCACCCGCCTAATCCACTTAAACTGGAATCTTACCCTAAATATCTACAGCATGTATGCCCTAGGCAATTGAGGCATTGAGCCGCTTGGATCTTGTCCAACAAATTTCAGCCAATCTGTTTCGTTGAAAATCCAGGGCTAACTTAGGAATATTTTTGTTTGGTTTTACACAGTTAATGAATAGGTGCACTTAAAAAGGTTTAAATTTACATTTTTTTAAATTTAAATTCTAATATTTAAATGTTTAAATAAATTATCTAATTTAGTAGGGATTTCTGTGTAAATTGTGACGCTCTCAAGTATAAAGCATGTATGACTTTCAGATTTATTATAATTAAAAAATATATAAATTTTAATAAGATTTTCCGACATAAAAATCTAATAATTCTAGTTTTAGTAATATTATTTAGTAAAAGTCTAGAATTAAAAACAAAAGCAGCTACTACAAATAATTTATTTGAAAATTCAAGTTCAAAAAATACTTCCAGATAAAAAATACTTAAATATGAAATATTCTATTTTTAAAGATGAATGTGACATTAAGGTGGTCCAAAAATGGATTGCAAATTTGTTTTTACTTTAGCGCGCAAGACACCCC
>NC_046665.1:37068333-37075174 GCF_010883055.1 Belonocnema kinseyi
CATAAACGCCCCAAATACGACCCAAAACTAAAAAACTACATTTTTACGTATTATTGTTAATTTTAAGCATTTTGTGCGATTTTTTAAATAAAAATAATTGCTACTGGAAAATTTGAATATCTCCCATGACTGGTTAAAAAATTTTCTTCCAAAAATGTAAAAAATAATAATATTTTCTGAACTAAATGTAATATTTGGTCATTGTTCGGAGTTTTAATTTTAAAAAAACATTATGTGATTATTTAAACAATTACTTATTGTTTATTTTCCAGATTTAAAAAATCGAGCGAGAGATGTTCACTTTTTTCTCAATTTTTTATCCTATGCTACTTACAGTTGAATAATTACATAATCTTGATACTTTTCTTCTAATGTTTAATCAATTTCTATTTTATTAAACCATTTTTATTTGCTCAAGAAGTTTTTATGAAAACTTAGAAAAAATAATATAAGAGAATGGAAACTTTGGAGAGATCAATTACTGATTCATCGACTTTGATAGGTCCCCAATAGACCCGACAAAACAAACTTTCTATAACTTTGTCTTTATCGGTGTAAATACTCCCAGATGAGTCCCGGATAGACCCGAGCAGGCGCCCTTTTTGACTTCATAGGAAATCAATTTCTCGTTTTACATTCCGCATAGGTCCCCCATAGACCTGTTGAATCATACTTTATCGGATTTGGCCTCCATTTTCGATGCAAATACACCCAGATTGATTCCGGATAGACTCAGACACGCTACCTTTTTGACTTCACAGGAAATCGCATTCTGGTTCTATGTCCCGAATAGGTCTCGGATTGACCCGACTAAGCGCACTCCGCGGGTCTTGATCACTTTATCGATGCAAATTCTCCCCAGTTGATCTTGGATAGACCCGGGCAGACGACCCTTTTGACTTTATAGGAAATTCAATCCTGGTTATATGTCTTGGATAGGTACCGGGTAGACCCGGTTAGATGTACATTGCAGGGCTTGTTTAATTTCTTGGTACAAATACTACCGATCAGATCCCGGATCTGCCCAAATACCCAAACCCATGAATTTCGTTAATTGTTTTCCCTTCAGCACTTAACAAATTGAAGCTAGCTGGTAGTTGAAGTGAACGTCTCTAATTGGGTACCCAGTGGGCAAAAATACATTGTAATCCTGATGATGTCATAAAAACACCCTTAAGATGTCCATGTCAGTACAATCAGTGTCCCAAAGACATCTCCCTGGTAATAAGCGTTGAATTCAGAAAAATTAAGAATTTGTATTCCTATGAATACGCGATTTTTCCTCCGTATAAAAATCCCCCAACGGGAACAGAAAAAGTGCAAATCATATTCCTCTCAATCGATTTAGTAAAATTTAACGAAAGCATTTATTTAACCTATTTTTCATTATTAAATTTTATTATAACTTATAAATTCGAAAAGTATTCAAATTTATATTTATTTATATTTTAATAATTTACTTAAACGTCTTAAAAAATACACCCAAGAAATCTATTCAAATGTATGAATTTAAATAATTTTAACTCTAGAGAGGCAGAGTTGAATTGGTTAGAATTAAAATTTTAGAATTTACATTCCGCAT
Organism: Belonocnema kinseyi; assembly: GCF_010883055.1. NCBI lineage: Eukaryota > Metazoa > Arthropoda > Insecta > Hymenoptera > Cynipidae > Belonocnema > Belonocnema kinseyi. The sequence goes on from NC_046665.1 coordinate 37,069,916, forward strand.
GAAGGAATTAAAACAAATATTACACATATTTTGTGAACTTATTAGAAGGAATTAAATAAAATCAAAATATGACCACTTCTGAGGAATAAAAACTATCTCTGTGAGGTGCGTTACCGGTACAATTAGAAGGAATTAAATATATTGAAAACACGTTCTCTTTGGGAGAATAAAAAACCGTGTGGTGGTCGTTATGGAAATAGAAGTGAATAAGCTTCGGAGGTCCTTATGGTGGCATTTTAGACAGATGGAAAAATCGCGCATTCAAAATTATAGAATAATTTTCACTTTTGCGCTAAAATCTGAAAATATTCATTTTTCTCTATTCTACTCTTATTACCGGGCATGTCTTAACGACTTCTTATGGTCATGAGACGTCTTTAGGAAATCAATTGTACTGCCATGGATGTCTTATGGATGTCTTCAGGACGTACTCGGGATGACAATGCCTTTTTGCTCAATGGGTATAGCTACGACAGCGCCACCAATTCAGAATAAATTAAATATTGGTAAGAAATCTTATAGTAAATAATTAATTTTAAACCGTAGTATAACATTTTTGGTTAAAATAAATTGATATTCAATGCTATTCTTCATTAGCTTTACTTCAATAACTTCGCAATATATATTCGCGTGTCAGATGGTGCTGTTGTTAAGGTTAAAGATAGGTTCATTCGATCACACGAAATAATCCGATCAGTCCCATCGGCTTCAGTTGGCTTTTTGCATCGAAACGCTCGATAATATATTTATCTTGCTTTTGTGTTAAAGCTTCTTAGGCTGTCAGGCATTTTATCAGAAAGGCAATGGGTTCCGAATTTTGAGGCCGCATGTTTGAATATTTTTGTCAAATTTTGTGCATGCCTCATCTAAATAACCATATCACGCATTTCCTGCACACGTTAACCAATTTTACTGAATCTTTTATTCACTTTTTTGTAACTATAAATAAATTGATTCTACTTATAAAAATTTAATGAATTCATGATTTCACAATGAGAGTTTTTGTAACATGCCATTATCTCATACAATGAAAGGGTCATTTTATAGCTACGGATATCAGAATGTGTAATCAGTCCTGAATTTTGAGGCCGTACGGCTGAATATTTAAGTCTCATTTTTGTACATATGTCAACTACATAATTATATCTCAAAGCAAGCAGAACCAGTTTTTCGATAAAATGTGTAAAGGTATAATAATAAAAAATGGAAGAACAGTAGTATAGTAACGCGCAGTGTTAGCTGTCTGTGCATTTTCGCGGCATATAATGTAGATTATAATCTATAATGTAAACGTTTTGTTGAAAAATCTGCTCTGGTAGATGACATATGCAAGAAATTAGACCAAAATATTCAACCGTGCAGCCTACAAATTCAGAACAGAGTACTCAATTGCTAAATATCTTTAAAATAAGTAATCCTACCGATCGTTAATTGTTTCACGAATTGTAGAAAGTAATATTTTTTTATGATTTACGGGTAAAAAATTGTTTAGCAAAAGAATATTTTTAAAGAACTAAATATCCTTAACCCGTTCAGGACCAAATGTCCGTTTTCCCAACACTTTTTTCAGCGAAATTTTCTGCTACCGAATTGATTGTTAAAAAATGTCAGAACAATGAATTGTGTGTGTGTGTGTGTGTGTGTATGTGAGTGTGTAAATAAAGACTTGTTAAACAAACTCCGCAGGGTCCTACTGGGAGAAACTACTATCTATGAAAATGATACTGGCTCCCAGCAGAACCGCGGTAAATCACGCTTATGGCCACGTCTCACGACCGAGGTTACGAGTCAGTGATAGCTTCGAACCACCGAGAGCATTTATTACAAGGATAATCACTTTATAATTAATTACTTACACACACACATACATACATATATATTGGTGCTGCAAGGTCGGCTTCTTCGTTTTACGCCACACACACACACACACCAGATCTATGCTTCGGGTATGAGCAAACTTCAACTTGCTTAAAATATCGTCAACCGGTACACAGAAAAAGATTGGTATAGGCTCTGGATTAGACGAGAGTGCCAAGATTAATCTTAAGAAAGGAAAGATTACTGGAGTTCCCGAGGACACAGAGCTTGTGGATATAAGTTTTATCAGATATTTTGACACTGGAGAGGCTATATATACCTGGGCGTGCCTCAAAGTCGCATTTTGGACGTATCGATGATATGTCCAAAATGCGACTTTGAAAGAGTCTCTCCGAAGCAGATACAAGCATCTGCTTCGGCAGATTTGGTCTTCAAATCTGTCGGCGTTGAACATGGTATTTTCTTTTAACATGCTTGTTAATTCGTCGGTTCCGCGATTATGCTTAGCGCGCATTTAAGGCGGACGTGGATTTCTGAATATCTAGTGTCTTCATAATCGAATTTTTTCAAGTACAGCTTATATCCTTGAAAACGGCAGAGATCCTCCTCTAAATATGGTCAGGAACTACGAGATGATTGGCAAAGGAGCGTTCCTTTACAAAGCCTCAGAGCAAGCGGCCGAGACCTTTGGCCTGACTTTAACCATCAGAAGTGAGGAAATTGCATTACTCCATCTAGATGCTTTTTTCTAAAAGCCGAAGTGAAGAAAGCAGAGGTTGAAAAATTCCACCCAGAGCTACTTGACAAAAAAATGCACGGAAACTTTTACAGAAATGTATAAGAACAATCCTTGTCAGAAGAGCAAACTTTTGCTTTTCTCAAATCACCAGGGCTTAATTCAGAGGCAGAGGGTTTCATTTTCGCGTACTAGGATGGTATAATATTCACCTGAGTATACCGCGACCGCAGTTTATGTCAAGAAGTTCTCAGCGATGGGTGCAGAGCATGTCATTCACACGTTGAGTACCCAGAACACATACTATCCGGGTGTCCCACTCTCGCAGAACGACGTATCTCCACATTTTTAATGCGGCCCTAAAGTGTTTTATTACTATCTTTTTCCCTCTTCCGGCGTTGGCCGCGACCCTGCTCTGCCGGACGCTATGACAGAGATAGAGTCAAGTGTCCAAAACGAGAAATGCGAAATTTTCTTGGACTCTAGGCCTGACATCGTTCTCAAAGACTTCGAAAAACGAAATACATATATTCGTGATCAAATTCTCGGCTCCAGACGACTACAACATCACTGCCAAGGAGAAGAAAAAGGAGGAGAGGTATTAATACCTTAAAAGGCAGCAGCAACGATTGTACCAACAATATTCGCTCAAAGTATTTGTTCTTGCATTCTGTGCCGTTATCATTTTTCGATGGCAGTTGCTCCCAGTGGGATCCTGTGGTGGCTGTTGAACACCTTTTTTAAAATTATATACCCATACTCTAAAAAATACCATACTCTAAAAAATGCCACAATAAGAATAATATACCTCACAGAGATATTTTTTATTCTTCAGAAGGGGTCATATTTTGATTTTATTTAATTTCTTCTAATAAGTTCACAAAATATGTGTAATAAGTTGTTTTAATTCCTTCATCCGGAATGTAAATTCTGAAATTTAAATTCTCGCCAAATCAACTCTGCCTATCTAGAGTTAAAATTACTTAAATTCACACATTTGCATAGATATCTTTGTTGCATTTTTTAAGACGTTTAAATAAATTATTAAAATATAAATATAAATTGAATATTTTTCGAATTTATAACGTATAATAAGATTTAATACTGAAAATGGGTTAAATAAATGCTTTCGTTAAATTTTACTAAGTCGATTGAGAGGAATAGGATTTGCACTTTTTCTGTTGCCGTTGGGGGATTTTTAGACGGAGGAAAAATCGCGTATTAATAGGAATACAAATTCTTAATTTTTCTGAATTCAACGCTTATTACCATTGAGACGTCTTTGGAACACTAATTGTACTGACATGGACATCTTAAGGATGTTTTTATGACATTATCAGGATTATAATGTATTTTTGCCCACTGGGTACCTAATTCAAGTACGCAAAAAAAGGTAATGTTATTAAGGTATATATCTAATTATATTATTATTGGGAAATTGTGAAAAAAGATACCGTAAATGTATTTATGGAGTTAGAAAGTAAAAATAATGTTTTGAGAAAATGAATATTTCTAGAAAACGGTTGCAAAATATTAAAAACAGTTTTAATTTTTTTTAAACAATAATTTTTATCAGAAATCTATATGCTATATATTTGGGCCAGTTTGTAATATTTTTTTATTTCTCTTTTATTTTAAATATTCTATTTGCTTGAATTTAGCGCATCATTCCATCGAGAGTTTTCGACAAGTTCAGAACTGAACTGAAGGTTCTTCTATTTTTTCAACATTTAAGAGGTAAGCTTCTTCAATATATTAATATAATTATAATTTGTATTATAAATTATTTTTTAATTTTGGTTACTAATATGTATGTCAATTGTTTGCAGTTGGATTGTTTTGAAATAATAAAAAACCCTTTATTGTGACCTATTCCCTATTGTTAAGTGTAATACTTTAATAATTTTGTTTGTAATCATATTTATATTGATAATATTGTATTACAATAACTAAAATGTACTAATCCGTACTGAACTAAAAGTAAATTTCAATCACTGAAATTTGACTGATTGAAATTTATGAGGCAGTTTATTTAAAATTGAATTGTACATATATTACATCATATTGGAATATTTCTGCCTGTATAAATAATTTACACAAGTATTTGTAAATATGGATATAGATGTGGACACTGTCTACTATTACCGAATTTACCGTAATACATGCCCTGGACGAGCTAAAAATAGGTCAATCGTACTGAAAATTCTGTAATAGTAGATCGATAAATAATATAAAAACTAAAATAAATGGATAAATCAAATAGCTTGTTTTTATTTGCGTTTTGTTTAGTGATGCCATTGAGTATTATAATGGGCATCGACTTTAGTGCGGATGGTATGGATAAATCTGTACTCGGCAACACAAAATTTGGCCCCCATTGTTATGTTTCTCAATTTAACATAAAAATATAGATTAAATTTCTCATTGCATTCAAGGTTATAGTTATGAAGGTTTAAATGTTAGTTGAGTAGTATTTGTTGTCCACTTGCAAAACTTAGTTAGTAACATTTGTCAAAGTATTGAAACTTGCTAATACTTTAACATACACAAGGAAATTACTCTTTACGAAAAAAGTCACTTAATGGTCATCTGCCGGCGGATAGTGATCATACGAGGGTGGATTGATAAGTTTCCGGCCTGACCAAGAGATGGCGCCACTAGGCCTACCTTGAGGTGGCGTTCTATAGTACCATCCTTAGATAGCT
>NC_046665.1:37075274-37077903 GCF_010883055.1 Belonocnema kinseyi
AGCCTTGGAGGAGATTATGTTGAGAAATAAAAAAAAAAAATTCTTAAAAACGTTGTTTTTCTTGGTCAGGCCGGAAACTTATCAATCCACCCTCGTATAGTGCACGGTTCCACACTGTAATAAATAGACACTTTTGCAGAAGCATGTTTATTGTTCTTAAAGCTATATCAATAGAAAAGAGACATATTTTTTACGTGTTTTTGAAAGGTTGAGAGGAGGCTAGAGTAAAAAGTGGTTTTATAAGAGTATAAATAAATTGACTGTTCATTATTACATTATTAAAATGAATGATTAATTATTATAATAGGTCTGATAATATTTGATCATTAAATTTTATATGATACATTTTTACATAGAAAAGAGAAGTCTTAATAAAAACTTTGAATTGTATGCTTATGCATAATGTATTATACAATTTAATATAATTATGTATAATGATAAAATAATTTAATATAATATAATTTATTATATTGTATTATATAATTATATGGATTGGAATCATGAAGTAAAAACTATTCACTGCTCTGCACTGAATTTCTATAAAAGGAATTTGACAGGGTGTTCTGGAATAGAGAATTTGGAATAGTATTGAAGAAAAAACCTTATTGATATTTCACAGAGTTTAGGTAAAGTTGTACGTATAAAAAATATAGTAAGATACTAAGATGTATGTTCCCTTGAACAACCTGTATAGTTCCTTAAAAAGACCCAATTATTTTTATCACAAAATATTTTTCTTAGGCATGAAGAGTCTGTCCACAAGGTAGAAAGTAAATATCGCAGAAGCTGGTCGAATGAGAATTTATTTTTGTTATTTCTTCTAAAAAATATATGATATAGATGAAAGTTAAATTAAAAAAGGATAACATGAATTTTGGTCCACATTTATAAAATTGAATTACAAACTTTGGGATATGTTGCAGATGCCAAAGTGATTGTCGAGATCGAAGTAAAGGACGTGAGAAAAGGCATCGATCCAAAGATCTTACAGGGCATAGGTCATTGCATCGTTCAGATAATAAGAATTTAATAAAACGTAAATCATCTCGTGAAAGGTTCCACTCCGTAGAAAAGAAACACGGTTCTCAACATAATCGCTCACCTCAGTAAGATCATACAAATAACCAAACATTCATATTATTTGTTTACGATAGTTTAGAACATGAAAGTTATAGAAATAAAACCTTAAATTGGAAATTACACCTAGGAAGAAGTTTTGTTGAATTAAAGAGACTTTCTTTAAATCCACGAGATTTTAGTATTGATACGGTCAAAGAAACATTAGTTTGATCTGAAGACATTTTTTTGTTAATTTTTTTAAATTCGGTTCAAAGAAAGATTTCGTCAATTTTAACGTATTTCTTAAAATTAAAGAAATATTTCGTTCGTTCAAACCAAATATTTCTTTAAATCAAAGAGAAATTTGGTTGCTTTAAATACAAAATTTATTTAATTTGAAGAAATATAATTTTTACATGATCTTTACATTTCTTTAAATTAAATAACAGTTTTGGTTAAAAAAAAGAGAACAGGTTAATTTAAAATGAATATACATTTTCTTTGATACCAATAATGAATTATAGATAAATTGGCTTCCTCGAGTTTCAAGAAACTTGCATGGTCTATTTATTCACATGAGAACAAAAGTTGCGTTCTGCCAATCGTTTCGTTGCAAGGGTGTCGCATACTTCTTTATCACACTTGTTAACGATTTAAATTATTACCAAGAGCCATCCGCCTTCGCGTCTTCGGAAAAATTTGACAACACGTGTTCCGAAAGACGTGGTAATGTAAAATAAAAAAACTGACGTTATTTCGTGATGTCATTTATTAAAATCAAATAAATTTTCCTTTAATATAAAAATATTGGCACGTTAAATCAAAAGAACCTAGTCAAAATAATGTTTTTTTTTAAATTTAATAAAACCTTTTTTTTGGATACTTGCTCATTGTCAGTTTAAATCATTAATAACGCATAATTACACAGTGGAAAAAGTGTTCAAAATGATATCGAAATCAATATCATTTTGATATGCAACAAAAATGATGCCGAATTCAAGACCATTTTGATCGACGGAAGTGAATAATCGACTTTAGAGATCATAATGATCTGATTCGGGATCATGTATGAAGTCGAAGCAAGAGGGCTGACGTTCTTACAATACTCTAGCTCATATTAAAGCTTTTTATGGTTTCTGATCGCGCAGTTTACTTGAAAAGTTAAAAAAATAACGAAATCTGATATAAGAAAATATCACCTGTTAAGGGCATGTGATACTTACAGTTTCCCCGGTTTTTTTCCACAAAAATTAAAATTTCGAAAAATTGAATTCGGAGATGCTATAAAATATCATAACGGACGTCCCCAGGCTCTTTTTTGAGGGATAATAACAACAAAAATTTATTGTGCTAAATACAAATTTTATGCATATGCATTATTTTGAGGATACGTCGTTTTTCATCTCTGCCTTTCCGATAATCTGGAAATTATTTATGAAATAAACTTTTTTGATTGCCTACAAACAAGGTTAGTTCCGGGAGATTAGTTAGTATGTTTATTTGTAAGTCCAAAGTTTTCGGCCAAAAATATTGTGTAGTTTGGAAGTAACGCTCGGGTGAATTGTAACAC
>NC_046665.1:37078003-37079269 GCF_010883055.1 Belonocnema kinseyi
GGGGAATCTAACACTGAAAAAATCGATACTATTTCCTAAGCGCTATGCAAATTAATCACATTTTGCTAAATTAAAACTTTTTTTAATTAACCTACAAAAAAAAGTGTGTGGGGACGTCCATTAGCATGTTCGCTATCATTTCCCAAATTTTTAAGACAAAATATTTATCATTCTAGAAAAAAAGCCGGGGGAACCTAAAACTGGTAAAACCGAAAATTTTCTAAATATCACAAGCCCTTAAGTGTAGGTATCACTTGCGTGCGGTTAGATACCATTTTTAGGTTATGTCGTTATGACAACGGCGCCAAGAATTGGCGGACATTTCATTTAGTTTGACCAGTGAACCAAAAAATGAGATCAAATTAATCCGAATGGACAAATGATTATTATCTCGAAAGTCAAATGATCGCTGGAACAAAATGCTCTGCAACAAAATTGATCGTTTTTTTAAATGTGTAAACTTATACTATTTTGTCGTATAACGTACTCTGTGAAATTGAATCAGTTAACATTTTAACTAATTTCAATCAGTGGCTCAATTTTACTTTGGAATGGAAGCTTCTAATATATCCCATAAGGGTTTGCATTTTTCTTTTACCTTTGTCCCTATTCCTTTACACACAGACCACGCACTTATCTCGATGTGGGAGAGGGGCCTACAGTTTAAGGTGGGTTCCGAACCACCAAGAGTAACAGTTTTAAGTACATAGAGAACCTTTTTCTCTATAGAGTCTAGAGGTAACGCTCCGACGACTCTCCGGAGATGAACAACTCCCTTGCTAGACTAGTGTTTACCGTATTGGCCACCGAGGATCTTCCAGAGTGTGAGGCGGGAATCGTACCCGCAAGCCCGCGGAGTGAGTCCAAAGCATACGCTTTAGCCCCCACGTCCATTGTCCCAATTGGCTCAATTCTACAAATGAAAGAGTTATTTTTTAATAATGGATCAGTAACAATTACTAACTTATCAGTAAAAACTACTATTTCATAGCTAGAATTGAGTCACTGATTGAAATTAGTAAACATTCTAACTGTCTCAAATTTAGAAAGTATAGCTCATATTATTTATCGCACTTTATTATTTATAGGTCTTATAGGGCTGATGAAAAACGTTATCAAGAATCTTGGGGAAGATCAAGAGAACAACGCAAAATATCTCAAAATCGCGATAAAGATAGATTTAAAGATGAGAATATACCAATTCTACCACATTATGTAGAACCAGTTCCTGTTCCTGTTTATTACGCGGTAAGATATACTAAAATT
>NC_046665.1:37079369-37105620 GCF_010883055.1 Belonocnema kinseyi
CTAATTGACTTTTAATTTCTCAATTCAACAGAATTTGCCTGCAAGGCCGATAATGATGAGTCCAATGATTTCAGCAGGAGGACCTTGGAATAGAAATAGTCTTCCAATTGGACCAAGGATAACTTTCCCGCATGGATTCATGCACCCGCACATATACAGACGATTAAACCTATCTTCAAATTCAAGTAAGTATGCTGTTTATATTTCCCTGATTATTGAAACCCAAATTGATTAAAAACTAAGGGAAGCGAATATGGCGAGGAAAGTTATAAAACTGCAAGTAAAATATTGAAATTCGAAAACATTTTTAATGAAAATATGTATCTAGTTACACCCCTTTAATTTAAAAAACTTAAACTATAGGTTTTATTTGCATTGAACGCAGGAGGGTAAAGGGAATAAGGGATACCACACAATTTTTAGTAATAGCGAAGGCGACTTCTCTCTTTTTCCATATTTGGATGTGTCTACGAGTATATGAAGTAACGAAAGAATTGATATATTTCTTCGCCGTTAAGCTGATGGAGCTTATTTTTTGCACCTAATTTACCTTACAGATGTTTTTTGAATCTTGAAAAAAGTAGTTTTAAACATTTTCAAAATGTGTTCACTTTTTGATTTTTTATCCAAAATGACTAGCTAACGAACTTGACCTTCAGTTTTCGACACACATTCGTAAAGACCTGTTTTTCGGATTTAGATGGTCTCAAAACGTGGACGTTTGGCAAAATCGGGATGGGGGGGGGGTCCAATTTTTATACGAATCTAATAGCTTCTCTGATGAGAATGTAAAAATACGCAGCAAGGATTTTGAATTTTGATCTATCTTCTAAATCGAGCTGGATTATAATCTTCTATAAAGACATGAGTTAGTTCAAAACAATGAGTTTAAGCCAAGAAAATACATTTTCGTTGTGTTCACTTACGCCCTTATACGACGAGATCCTTCAGTTATACACAACCTGTGAAAAAGAAAAAACTTCTGAATATCATCCGAGCAAAACGGGCAACCTATTTGTTTTTTGCCCTGTTCACTTTACCCGCACAACCATTACAAAAAACAGTCTGACTCCAGGAGATGTAAATACAATATAACCAGATACTTTAAAACCAATACAATTTTTAATCCACCCTGATAAAAATCGTGCGTAGCACGTCTCTCACAAAACATGGCGCGTGCAGGGTTCACGGCTTGGGCGTCAAACTTGGTGAGAGGCATATAGGCCGCACGTTCTGATAAGCACATTTTTAAATAACAATAATAAATACAAATTATTAATTTTATAAGAATAAAGTGTTAATCATTTATCTTTATTTGAAACTAAAAAAAAAACATGTTTTCTAAAGCCTTTCAAATTTATTTTTTGACAATAGATGTATCGTATTTAAAAAATAAATATCAAATTCAATAATAAAATCCAACAAAAATGCTGTGAGATAATTTTTTATGCAAAACAGGAATTGTTTTTAAAATTCGAATGAAAAAGAGAAAGAAACAAAATACTAAAGTCATTTTTGCTTTAGACAATATATGTTTCTAAAACTATTTCTCAAGAAGCAAATAATAAAAAAATGTATATAATTATTTAAAGACCTTAAGTATATGCTGTATGGTTTATTTGAAAAATACTACTGAAATTAATTAAGAGCAAATGGTGCACGAGATATTTGAAAATTAATTTGCACGCAGATTTGAAATTGAGGCCTTGGATGAACGAACGGCACATAAGCAAAAGTAGCGTATTAATTACCGTTACATTCATATTACTTCAACTTTTTTTTAATTTAAATAATAAAAAGTCTGAAATTTAGCGTGAAGATATTGATTAAATTAATCTGTGAATTCTTTCGAAATAGTTCAAGATCAGACCAATGAAACTCGACTAAAAAATAAAAATTGGAAGGGAAGCTCCTTTAATCCTGAAAATAAAACGAGCATCAGGTGGCAAGTTACTACCCCATAGAGAGTAATAAATCTGTAGAACGTTAGTGCGATACCTGGTTGCAGTTTGAAACTTACTAAACGCCGCTAGACGCTAGCTAGATAGATGAACGGACAGGGCAGCATCCATTTCATCGCGGTGTACCTGCTTGTCTTACACTCTCCACTCGACTTCTCCTCACGTCCCTGACTGAGCGAGATTGCTATGCCGGGCTTTGCCAGCGGGGGGGGGGGGGGGGGGGGGGGGGGGGGGGGGGGGGGCTTTGTCCTACGGAGGCGTAAAATGCCATGCATAAAAATGTTACAGTTTTGCAATCAGCAAATTCAAAATATCATATTCGGAATCTGTGTTTTTTTTGCGATCCCAACGATATGTAACTTACAATTCAAATATTGAAATTAGACTAAGTTATGGAAGATATTAGTTTGTTTTGACCCTGACTAGATAGCATTATGGAATTTTCCGTAGAATAGTTGAAAATGCATCAGTTTATTTGGTTGAAAATTCGCCTGTTGACAATTTATTAGAATATACGGATTTTCACCCAGTTACCTAGAAGAATATTATACTTGAAACCAAGTACTTGAATTTTTAAACCAGAAAGACGAATTCTGAACAAAACAGTACACAATATAAGTTATTTATTATACACATACAGATTTAGACGTACACATTAATTTTATAATATTACAAATGATGGTCGATTCTTGGACAATCGAACAGTACTAGGGGGTGAAAAAAAGGATTTTGAAAAATAAGGGCCACACTAGTGTATTAAGCAGAAGGGTAATTTATTAAAAGGAAATTAAACTTCACTTTCCAGGGGAATAGAATTAAAATAAATATACTTATTATAGTAGATAACATGGAAAATACAAGTATTTGGTTTCAAGTATAATATTCTTCTAGGCAGTTGGGTGAAAATCCCTATATTCTATTAAATTGCCAATAGCCGAATTTTCAACCAAATAAACTGATGCATTTTCAACTATTCTACGGAAAATTCTACAATGCTATCTAGTTAGGGTCAAAACAAACTAATATCTGCCATAACTTAGTCTAATTTCAATATTTCAATTGCAAGTTACATATCGTTGGAATCGCAAAAAAACACAGATTCCGAATATGGTATTTTGAATTTGCTGATTGCAAAACTACGACATTTTTATGCATGAATTAAAAATGCATGAATTTTATGCACAATATAAAAATTAGAAAAAGTTATGGCAGATTTTAGTTTATGTTTTGAGCCTGGCTAGCTATAATTATGGGATTTTTCGTAGAATAGTTGCAAATGCCTCAGTTTATTTGGTAGAAAATTCGTCTGTTGACAATTCAACAGAATATATGAATTTTTACCCAATTACCTAAAAGAATATTATACTTGAAAAGGCATTTTCAATCAAAAATAGAATAGTGGAATTTTCAGATTACAAAAATTAGTTTTCAACAAATTAATGCTTAATGGCAATAGCAGATAGCCATATCCTAATATCGCCGCAAAAATTCAAGACCCCTCACTTTAGAAGGCAATAACTCCGCAGAAAAAAATTTGAAGAGGTTCGCATAAGAACCATACGAATCCGCTAAGTTTTCTTAATGAAGTGGTGTTTCTCTAATTTGCGTAAACAAATTTCGTTCCGAGGTAATTAGCAAAATACAAGTAAAAATGCGGTCGCGAGGCCCATCGTTGAGACACGTTAACTTTCACATGTCCCCAGAGCTAAGAATATGTTGGAAAAAATTTGAAAAAATTCTAGAGTATCCTACAACATGTTCAGAATCCAGTAGAGACCTTAAAATTTTAAAATATTTAAAAATGTCAGTTTTGCAAGGATTTTTGTAGAATGTTCTTATTTAGGGATTGAATAGAGCTATCGCGCTTTTTAATGGCTTCAAATGTGTAGTAATGTACCCTGATTTATATTTCGACCACAAAACTGAATAAAAATTTTAATTTCGCGATTAAAGTTGCTCAGAATAATTCGGAGTTTAATGAGACGAGGCGCGTGGCACGGGCGTACAAAAAAGTGTAGAAAAAAAGGTCCGTCATATTTCTCAGCGGCAGACAGCCGTTTTCTCCAGATTTTCCCACAGCTGCTGCTCGCTCAGCAGGGCCATCTCAAAGCTTTGAGGCGGACTGCGCCATTCTCTTGTGATAAAAAATTTTCATAATATAATACAGTATCAAGCTTGCACACGAATTATCTTGTATTTTGTTTATTTTATATAGTACACTTATTTCGGTATTATAATATAATTTTGTAATTATTAGGCTGTTAATTCGCTATTGCAATATATGTAAAAGGAATAATTATTATTCTACAAAGATACGTGATTGTAAAATTTTGTTAGCGATTGCCGTTTATTAACAATTATTTTCATATACTTTTGTGCTATAATTCTAATAATTATTATTACTTATATATTATATGGGTGCAATTTCGTGTCAAATCATATGAAGAACTTAAGCTACTGTCTGTAATTTTTATGAAAATTGTAGTATTTGTTCTGGTAGGTGTTGAAAGAAAAACTCAAACTTGATTTTTGAATAATTCCCAGAAATGACAGGATACTCAAAATTGAAAAATTTGGCCTTTTTCTTTAAACTTTCATAACTTTTGTGGTTTTAATACTATTAAGGTTTATTTTTTTTTAATATTCGTAATATGGTGCAGTTCTGAACAAAAATTTCTTCAAACAGAAAATGTCAAAACCTTCTTGAATTTTTCAAAAATGAATTTGTAAATTGAATTATTTAGAGGATAGTGTAAGCTATCTATATAATTTTTTTAATTGGATACTTTTTCAGAAATTCAGTTTAAACCTTTGTTTTTGAAAAATTCAAGAAGGTTTTGACATTTTTTGTTTCAAGAAATTTTTGGTCAGAACTGCAGCATATTGCGAATATTAAAAAAATACACCTTAATAGTATTAAAATCACAAAAGTTATTAAAGTTCAAAGAAAAAGGACCACATTTTTCAATTTTGAGTATCCTGTCATTTCTGGGAATTATTCAAGAACCATGTCAGGGTTTTTCTTTTAACACCTACGAGAACAAATATTACTCCAGATTTTGTTCAAAATTTTTTCAACATATTCTTAGCTCTGGGGACATGTGAAAGTTAACGTGTCTCAACAATGGGCCTCGCGACGGCATTTTTACTTGTATTTTGCTAATTAGCTCGGAACAAAATTTTTTTACGCAAATTAGAGAAACACCATTTCATTAAGAAAACTTAGCGGATTCGTGTGGTTCTTATGCGAACCTCTTCACATTTTTTTTCTGCGGAGTTATTGCCTTCTGAATTGGGGGGTCTTGATTTTTTGCGGCGATATTAGGCCTCATTAGCAATGTTTTAATTTTAAGCTTGCCTGGGGTCTTTAAACTTTTTATTTTATTGCATAATTAAATATTACTATTGATTACTTAATGAAATATTAGTAATTATTAACTATTTAATTAACTATCAATATAATATCAAATTTAAAATCTTAGATAAAAATCTTTTTCAAATTAATATTATGTACTTATCATATCGATATTCAGGAAAACACTAAACTAAATAGACTAAACTAAACCACATTAAGCATTATTTTGTCGAAAACTAAGTTTTTAATCTGAAAGTTCCACTATTCCATTTTTGGTTGAAAATATATCTTTTCAAGTATAATATTCTTCTAGGCAATCGGGGAAAAATTCATATATTATGTTGAATCAACTATTCTACGGAAAATTCCATAATGCTAGCTAGCCAGGGTCAAAACTTAAAATAAATTTTCCATAATTTATTCTAATTTTAATATTTTGATTGCAAGTTACATATCGTTGGAATCGCAACAAAACATAGATTGCCAATATAATATTTTTAATTTGCTGATTGCAAAACTATAACATTTTTATGTTTGGAATTTTATGCCTCATTAGGACAAAGGGCTAGACAACGTCTAGATTTCCGGTAGGGCTAAATTACATTTGGTACACCTAGGTTTGCCTGCATTCATTCTAGGCAAAGTCCGAAATCACAGATATTTCGGACTTTGCCTAAAACGCATACGCAATTGTACTTGAGGCTACTTCTAAAGAGCCTATTTTACGTTTTGCCCACTTGGATATTATGTTTAATTAATAACACAATATTTGCCTTAAAGCACACATGTAATCGAACTCTGATGAACACAACTTAATGAATATAATTAAATTACAAAATAATACCGCAATTAAAGTAGATATAATGACTTGGTAAATATCATTTGTAGGTTATTTAGCAAAGTTGTCAATATAAAAGCATATTCACATGCAAGAAACTGTTCATCTTAAGTCATCAGTCGATGATTGTAAATTAATTCCTAATTTACCAGCCCTACTTTGCAAGCGTTTGGTTTGTGAGTGCGTCTTCATGTTCTTTTCAAGAGCGCTCTAAAGTCTAAACCAGCGATTCCCAAACTTTTTATGCACTTTTTGGGTTGCGGCAGGGGCCCCATCCTCAAATTTTTTCACAATACTGGAACCCAAGTGAGACACTGGACGCTAGTCGTTCGTGCTCGGTTGCTTGCTTCGCTGATCTTTTCTTTGTTAGAGAATTAGAGCCGGTTGAGAAAAATGAAAAGTTGGTTAAATATTAATCAATAGAATTTTAATAAGTTCCGTTAGATTTGTTAGATTATCAAATAAACGTTAAAAAAAGGTAGAAGAAGATCAGATAATAACTTCAAGAGTTATCGCACTTTTGTTGCATTCACAAGATCTGTAAAGATTTCATTTATTAGTTCGGATATTAACCGATTTTCAAAAATTTTGTTTTCATTTTCTTTAAATTATATCACGAAATTCATTCAGCCAATTAATATTTAATTGAGCTAAGTCTTTATAATTTCAGTTATTGCAAGTTCATAACAATGAAAGTGTCATTCGTGATAGGTACACGAAAGTCGAGGAAAGTAGCCTTCTGCTCGCAGCGGGGAGCCTGCCTCGGAGCCTGCCTAGCTGCCCGGCCCGGGGTGGCATGCCCCTGCCGGCGGCAACCTCATCGGCCGCGGCACTAGTTTGGAAATCGCTGCTCTAAACGAACCCTTTTGACTCTCTATAGAGGTACATTAAGCTAGTACCTCCACAATCGAATTTTTGAATTTTTTAGCTCAGAATTTTGGGCTTTTTTTGGCTGCAATACAAATTTTTGGGCTCCTTTACTTTTTTCAAAAAATCAATTTTCTTGTGGAGGTGCCAGCTTACATTAACCCAGCACATCCACTTCTTTAAATCACTAAATAATAGAAATTCAATTACACCAGAATTTTGGGCTTTTTTGGGCTCTTAAAACACGCAAAAAAAATTTTACCCAAATCAACCCTTAACTTTCAAAACCAACCCCCTTCAAAAAATTGAAAATTTTCAGTAATTCATTAACGGGATATTTTTGGGCTTTTTTTGGGCTTCCAGCAAATACCCACTTCGATTTTTGGGCTCCAACTCTTACAGTAAAAAATTAACCCCATTGTAACACGCAGATATGAAATTGTCAAAAAATAACATTTATTAAATTTTAGAGCTTGAATAAAATCTCTGATTTTTGGGCTCCTCGAAAATACACGCTACGATTTTTGGGCTTCAACCCTTAAAGTCAAAAATCAACCCACGTAGATACTACTTTGTCCAAAAATCAATTTTTCTAGAATTTTTCAATGGTAATAGAGTCTCTGATTTTTGAATTCCTCGAAAATACCCGATACGATTTTTGGGCTTCAACCCTTAACGTAAAAAATCAAACCCTCTCTACCACGTAAATACAACTTTGTCTGCAAATGAATTTTTGTGGAATTTTTTAATGGAAATAGAATCTCTGATTTTTGGGCTCCCCGAAAATACCCGATATGATTTTTGGGCTTCAACCCTTAACGTCAAAAATCAACCCCTCTCTACCACGTAAATACAACTTTGTCTGCAAACGAATTTTTGTAGAATTTTTTAATGGAAATAGAGTCTCTGATTTTTGGGCTCCTCGAAAATACACGCTACGATTTTTGGGCTTTAACCCTTAACGTCAAAAATCAACCCACGTAGATACTACTTTATCGAAAAATCAATTTTTCTAGAATTTTTTAATTGTAATTGAGTCTCTGATTTTTGGGCTCCTCGAAAATACCCGATACGATTTTTGGGCTTCAACCCTTAACGTCAAAAATCAACCCCTCTATCACGTAAATACAACTTTGTCTGAAAATTAATTTATATAGAATTTTTTAATGGAAATAGAGTCTCTGATTTTTGGGCTCCTCGAAAATACCCGATACGATTTTGGGGTTTAAACCCTTAACGTCAAAAATCAACCTCTCTCTACCACGTAAATACAACTTTGTCTGCAAATGAATTTTTGTAGAATTTTTTAATGGAAATAGAATCTCTGATTTTTGGGCTCTCCGAAAATACCCATCACGATTTTTGGGTTTCAACCCTTAACGTCAAAAATCAACCCCTCTGTCACGTAAATACAACTTTGTCTGCAAATTAATTTTTGTAGGATTTTTTGATGGAAATAGAGTCTCTGATTTTTGGGCTCCTCGAAAATACCCGATACGATTTTTGGGTTTCAACCCTTAACGTCAAAAATCAACCCCTCTATCACGTAAATACAACTTTGTCTGCAAATTAATTTTTGTAAGATTTTTTAATGGAAATAGAGTCTCTGATTTTTGGGCTCCTCGAAAATACCCGATACGATTTTTGGGTTTCAACCCTTAACGTCAAAAATCAGTCCCTCTATCACGTAAATACAACTTTGTCTGCAAATTAATTTTTGCAGGATTTTTTAATGGAAATAGAATCTCTAAGTTTTGGCCTCCTCGAAAATATCCGAAACGATTTTTTGATTTCAACCCTTAACGTCAAAAATCAACCCCTCTATGACGTAAATACAACTTTGTCTGCAAATTAATTTTTGTAGGATTTCTTAATGGAAATAGAGTCTCTGATTTTTGGGCTCCTCGAAAATACCCGATACGATTTTTGGGTTTCAACCCTTAACGTCAAAAATCAACCCCTCTATCACGTAAATACAACTTTGTCTGCAAATTAATTTTTGTAAGATTTTTTAATGGAAATAGAGTCTCTGATTTTTGGGCTCCTCGAAAATACCCGATACGATTTTTGGGTTTCAACCCTTAACGTCAAAAATCAACCCCTCTATGACGTAAATACAACTTTGTCTGCAAATTAATTTTTTTAGGATTTCTTAATGGAAATAGAGTCTCTGATTTTTGGGCTCCTCGAAAATACCCGATACGATTTTTGGGCTTCAACCCTTAACGTAAAAAATCAACCCCTCTCTACCACGTAAATACAACTTTGTCTCCAAATACATTTTTGCAGAATTTTTCAATGGAAATACAGTCTCTGATTTTTGGGCTCCTCGAAAATACCCGATTCGATTTTTGGGCTTCAACCCTTAACGTCAAAAACAAATCCCTCTCTACCACGTAAATACAACTTTGTCTGCAAATAAAGCACCCCGCACTAAATGTATGGGAAAATGGATTTCGGTGGATTTAGCTGAAACTTTGTAATTTTTAAGTTTATAAGTGCCGGATGAAATATCCGTAAAAAAATCCCAAAAATGGACAGTTGTAGCGCTATGCGGCGCTAAGCGCTCAAGATCAGTGAAAAAAACGAATTACAACAGATTTTGTTACAAAAGCGATCTCAACATAGAAATCACGGCTCAGATCGTGGTCTGTCATATTTTCGCCTACTCCGTTGACCGTTCTGAGAAGCGCGCTATATGAGTCAACAGTGTTGACTATTGTCATTGGTTTGGCTAAGCATGTTACTGACCACTTCTTGATGCGTGTTTCGTATACAGACATCGCTTGTGTCGCTGAAGCTACTAGGATTGGTTCCATTCGCTGATCATGGGCGCTTCGCGTTCGGCCCTCTGGCGAAGGGTACACTGTTATTATCGATGTGTACACTAGTTACTAATGTTACTTTGGATACCATTTCTGTCTTTAGAAAAGGAATTGCTTAGTCAAGTTCAAATCTTGGGCGCTTAGCGTTTGATCGTTTCGAGAAGCGCGCAATATAACTCATTTGTGTGGCTAAACATATTACTGACTACTTTCTGAAGCGTGATTCTTCTAGTGACATTGCTTTCGTCGCTAAAGTTACTAGGATTGGTTATATTCGCTGATCTTGAGAGCTTAGCGTTTAACCCTCTTGCGAAGGGTAGAATGTTATCATCGATATGTGCGCACTAGTTACTAATGTTACTTTGGGTACCATTTCTGCCTTTAAAGAAGTGATGAATTAGTCAAGTTAAAATCTTGGGCGCTTAGCGTTTGATCGTTTTGAGAAGCGCGCTATATGATTCAACGGTGTAGGCGAAAATATTGATATATTGATTGATTTTTGATTGATTGATTTTTGACGTTAAGGGTTGAAGGCCAAAAATCGTATCGGGTATTTTCGAGGAGCCCAAAAATCAGAGACTCTATTTCCATAAAAAAATTCTAGAAAAATGAATTTTTTGACAAAGTAGTATCAACTTGGTTTGATTTTTGACATTAAGGGTTGAAGCCTAAAAATTAAGCGTCTATTTTCGAGGAACCCAAAAATCAGAGACTATTTCCATTAAAATATTCTACAAAAATTTATTTGCAGACAAAGTTGTATTTACGTAGTAGAGAGGGGTTGATCTTTGACGTTAAGGGTTGAAGCCCAAAAATCGTAGGGTGTATTGTCAAAGAGCCCACAAATCCAAGACTCTATTACCATTGAAAAATTCTAGAAAAATTGATTTTTTGACAAAGTAGTATCTACGTGGGTTGATTTTTGACGTTAAGGGTTGAAGCCCAAAAATCATATCGGGTATTTTCGAGGAGCCCAAAAATCAAAGACTCTATTTCCATTTAAAAATTCTAGAAAAATTGATTTCTTGACAAAGTAGTATCAACGTGGGTTGATTTTTGACGTTAAGGGTTGAAGCCCAAAAATCATATCCGGTATTTTCGAGGAGCCCAAAAATCAGAGATTCTATTTCGATTAAAAAATTCTACAAAAATTTATTTGCAGACAAAGTTGTATTTACGTGGTAGAGAGGGTTTGATTTTTTGCGTTAAGGGTTGAAGCCCAAAAATCGTATCGGGTAATTTCGAGGAGCCCAAAAATCAGAGACTCTATTACCATTGAAAAAATCTAGAAAAATTGATTTTTTGACAAAGTAGTATCTACGTGGGTTGATTTTTGACGTTAAGGATTGAAGCCCAAAAATCGTAGCGTGTATTTTCGAGGAGCCCAAAAATCAGAGACCTTATTCCAGCTCTAAAATGTAATAAAAGTTGTTTTTTGACAATTTCATATCTGCGTGTTACAATGGGGTTAATTTTTTACTGTAAGGGTTGGAGCCCAAAAATCGAAGTGGGTACTTTCTGGGAGCCCGAAAAAAGCCAAAAATATCCCGTTAATGAATTACTGAAAATTTTCAATTTTTTGAATGGGGTTGATTTTGGAAGTTAAGGGTTGGTTTGGGGAAAATTGTTTTTGCGGATTTTAAGAGCCCAAAAAAAGCCCAAAATTCTGGTGTAATTGAATTTTTATTATTTAGAGATTTAAAGAAGTGGAGGTGCTGGGTTAATGTAAGCTGGCACCTCCACAAGAAAATTCATTTTTTGAAAAAAGTAAAGGAGCCCAAAAATTTTTATTGCAGCCCAAAAAAAGCCCAAAAGATGCCCAAAATTCTGAGCTATTAAAAATTCAAAAATTCTATTGTGGAGGTGCTAGCTTAATGTACCTTCTCTATAGGTATGTATTGCAGCTCAAGTTGTAAATGAATGGGTGCATTCCTGCCCCCACGGGACCTGGAAAATGGGTAGTGGTTTGACCAACTTTATTTCCGTGACCAGTCATAGGGGTGCCTTCCTGGCCCCCACAGGACCTGGAAAAGGGGTAGGCGTTTGACCAACATTATTTCTCTAGCCAGTCATAGGGGTTCCTTTCCGCTCCCCACGAGAAGCTGGAAATGTGTAGGGGGAATTGGTAGGGATTTGAACACCATTATTTCTGTAATTAGTCACAAAGGTGCCTAATGATTCTTGTCGCCACTTAGGGCCTGTTGCCACGGCAATGCATAGTACCGAAATATTTGATCGTTAGATGTATCACTAATTTATCTCAGCAATGGCTGAGATAAACTCAAAAATCCATAATCTTTATGGTTTTTTTTTACATGAAAATGGATATATCATTCATTTTCTCGGAAGGTATCACTCGCAGAAAAAAATATTCGAAACAAAAAATATGTACCTCAATGGGAGCTACAATTTTTATGAAGAACATTTTGCGAAATTTTGCATATTGGCTTCGATTATCGCAATTATGCTTTTATAGCTTCCTCATGGTTTCACCATGAAGATGGCCTAGTCGCCAATTTTCACTATCAAATTCGTAAACAGTGCATCAAAGTACATAATTGTGCGGAGATGAAATAAAATCGGAGAATTCAGCTATTCGGAACTGCACTCGGTCAATGTACCAAATAACATTTGGGTGCTGCTCCCATATACTGGCCATTATTTATTACTTATCATACGCGAGGTACTTGCCGAAAGTCGTAAGGTCCACTGAATTTCTCATTAAATTGTTTGCACAAAACAGTATGAATTCCGCAGCAAAGGAAGACAGTGGCGAAGATTATATGTACAGCACATTGGAGTAATACCAGAGATGTGTCCGGTAATACACTTAATACACCAGAACCTCTTAAGGGCATGTGAGACTTCGTCGTGTGGTCAATCGGGTATAGTTCCCCCGGTTTGTTTCCACAAAAATGAAAATTTTTAAAAACCGAATTTGGAGATGCTGTAAAATATCATAACGGACGTCTCTGGACTCTTTTTTGCGAAATAATAACAAAAAAATTTATTGTGCTAAATAAAAATGTTATGCATTATTTTGAGGTTACGTCGTTTTTCATCTCTGCCTTTTCGGTAATTTGAAAATTATTGATGAAATAAACTTTTCTATTTGCCTGCAAACAAGGTTAGTTCCGCGAGATTAGTTACTATGTTTATTTGTAAGTCCAAAGTTTTCGGCCAAAAATATTGTGTAGTTTGGAAGTAACGCTCGGGAGAATTGTATCACACATAACCTCGAAATATACAGACGTTGTTAGCAAAATAAAATTTTTTTGAAAAATAAGCACAAAAAAAGTATTCGGAGACATCCGTTAGCATGCTCTCTATCATTTCCCAGATTGTGACGACAAAATTCACTGAAAAAATCGATACTAATTCCTAAACGCTATGCAAATTAATCACATTTTGCTAAATTAAAACTTTTCTGAATTAACCCACAAAAAAGGTGTGTATGGACGTCCGTTAGCATGTGCGCTATCATTTCCCAAAATTATAAACACATGCCCTTAACTGTGATCTTCCTTACTACGAATCCTTTGATCTTATCTCAAAAATATATATTTTTACCTTGGAAATGAGTATATTACAGAAAAAATGGCCGTGTAGGCACCAAAAATTCATTACAAAAAAATGGATTCTAAATTACAATAATTTTGTTTAGCCTCTTCTCGTAGAAGAAATTGATTTTAATTTTTTTATAGTTCCTGAATACCCTATATAAAAAGTGGGACGATGGTCGTGGGGGCTAAAGCGTAGGCTTTGGACCCACTCCTTCGGCTTGCGGGTTCGGAACCCACCTTAAACTGTAGGTCCCCCTTCCACCGCCAAGTAAGTGTGTGGAGGGTGTGTAAAGGAATAGAAAAGGTGTAAGAAAAATTTAAACCCTTAGGGGGACACATTAGAAGCTTCCACTACTACTACTACTAATACCCTATATAACATACACTTAGGCCATTTAAATCGGTTGATCCAATTTTAAAAGATTCAATTTTTTTCAAAACTTGTTTATAACTTTTGTAACCAATTTTTTTTTTTTTTGAAGTTGGCACTGGGAATAAATTAGTCTTATGTTGGTAGGAGCTTATCCCTAAAATATGGACCCAGAACAAGCGGGGGCACTACACCCATGCTTATCCGCACTGTTAGAAAAATCTGTATGAGAAAATATACATAGTATCGATAGTAATGGATAGTATCGAAAGTATCGGATAATATCAGATTGTAATAAAAGGTATCAGAATTTTCGGATTTTTTAATCGAATAGTGTCAGATAGTATTGCACGTATCGTATAGTATCTGAGAGTATTGTATGATATCAAATAGTATCTGAGTATAATAATATATATAAGAAGCTAGAGAAGTATGCCAAGACAGGAAAGTATGACGATAAATAGTCAATAAAAAGAGTGTCAGTAGAGTGAATATCGCCTGAAACAAAAGACTTTGGCCACTGATGGACCCAAGTGGGGAACCTTACATAACAACATTGTGAGGATCTTCACTTGGGGTGATTGCTAGAGAGATTGATCAACAACCTGGGTCGGAACATTATTGTGAAACGAACGTGTTATTTACATAAATAACACGAGAATTCTGAATCAATCTGAAAATTCTCTATCCATTCCCCACATTGCTCATTTCCCCACCGAGTGAGTCACGCCTACCCCAAAAGGAAAATGGCTTAATATTGTAATGATAATATAATATCAAAAGAATTAAATAGTGTCAAAAATATCGTTTAGTATCGGAAAGTATCGTATAGTATCGGATAGTGTAGGATAGTATCGGATAGTGTAGAATAGTATCGGATTATATTGTATAATGTCAGATTGTAAGGGACAGTATCGGATGGTATCGGATTGTGATGAAAAGTATCGAATAGTATCGCACTGTAAGGGACAGTATCGGAATTTTCGGATTAGTGTTGGATAGCATTCGGATAGTATCGGGTAGTATCAGATAGTATCAATCGTATCGGATTATATTGTATAGTATAAGATATTCTAGGATGGTAATGGAAAGTATCGAAAGTATCGTATTATAATGGATAGTATCGAAAGTATCCGATAGTATGGGATAGTATCGGGATCTAATAGATAGAATCGAAATAATCATATTTAATCGAATAATATTTGATAGTATCGGATAGTATCGAATAGTACCGGATAGTGTCGAAAATATCGTAATGTATCGGAAAGTGTAGGATAGTATCAGATATTATCGGATTGTATAGTATCGAACGTATCGAATTGTAATGTATAGGTTTGAAATTTTTTTATTTAAGGCGAACAGTATCGGATAGCATCGGATCGTGTCGTATAGTATCGGATAGTACTGGAAAGTATCGCATCATATTTTATAGTATCATATAGCATCGGATTGTAATGGATAGTATCGATAGTATCGGATTGTAATGGATAGAACCGAAGTTTTTAGAATTGATTGAATAGTATTGGATAGTATCGTAAAGTATAGGGTAGTATTGGAAAGTAGCAGATAGTATCGTGTGGTATAGGATAGTATTAGAAAATATCGCTTTATATTTTATAGTATCATATAGTACCGAAGAGTATCAGATATTATCAGATTGTACTGTATAGTATCGAAAGTATCGGACAGTATCAGATTGTACTAGATGGTATTATAAGTTTCGGATTTCTTAATCGAATAGTGTCAGATAGTATCGGACAGTATCAGATTATAATGTATTGTATCAGATAGTATCGGATTCTATAGGATATTATCGCACGTAACGTATAGTATCTGAGAGTATTGTATAATATAAAATAATATTGGAATATAATAATATATTATATATAATAGCAAAAGAAATGTATCGGAAAGTATCCAATAGTATCTGATAGTGTAAGATAGTATCAAACTATATTGTATATATATTGTATAAATTATATCGGAAAGTATCGGATTGTATTGGATAGTATCGGATTGTAATGGATAGTATGGGAAAGTATCGAATAGTATAGGATACTATCGGTTTATAATGTTTAGTATCAAACAGTATCGGATTGTAATGGATAGTATCGTATAGTATCGGATAGTATCGGATAGTATCGTATAGTATCAGATAGTATCGGAATGTAATGGATAATAAAAAAAGAATCATATAGTTTCAAATCTATCGTTTAGTATCGAAAGTATTGGATAGTATCGGATTGTAATGAACAGTATCGAAATTTTCGAATTTCATTAAATATTACATGATAGTATCGGACAGCGTCCTATAGTATCGGATATTATTGGAAAGCATCGCATTATATTTTATAGTTCCATATAGCATCGGATTGTAATGGATAGTATGAAAAGTATCGGATAATTTCGGATAGTATGGGAAAGTATCCGATAGTATAGGATAGTATCGTATAGTACCGGATAGTATTAGAAAATATCCCTTTATATTTTATAGTATCAGATAGTATCGAATATAGTATCGATAGTAATGGATAGTGGATAGTATCAAAAGTATCGGATTGTAACAGATGGTATCAGAATTTTCGGATTTTTAAATCTGTATCTGATAGTGTTGAAAATATCGTTTAGTATCGGATAGTGTCGGAAAATATCGTATAGTATCGGATAGTATCGGATTATTGTGTATAGCGTCAGATTGTAAAGGACAGTATCGAAAAGTATCGGATTGTAATGGAAAGTATCGGAATGTAATGTATAGAATCGAAATAGTATCATATAGCATCGGATTGTAATGAATAGTATCGAAAGTATTGGGTAGTATCGGATTGTAATGGATAGAACCGAAAATTCTGGCATTTATTAAATAGTATCGGATAGTATCGTATGGTGTAGGATAGTATCAGAAAATATCGCTCTATATTTTATATTATTAGATAGTATCAAATATAGTATCGATAGTAATGGATAGTGTCGAAAGTATCGGATAGTATCGAATAGTCTGCGATAGTATCAGATTGTAACAATTGGTATCAGAATTTTCGCATTTTATCGAATAGTGTCAGATAGTATCGGATTAAAAGATATTGTATCAGAAAGTATCGGATTGTAAAGGCTAGTATCGCACGTATCGTATAGTATCTGAGAGTATTGTTTAATATCAAATAGTATCGGAATGTAATAATATAATATATATAATATAATATCAAAAGAATTAAATAGTGTGAAAAATGTCGTTTATTATCGGAAAGTATCGGATAGTGTAGGATAGTATCGAAAGTATTGCATAGTATCGGATTGTAATGGACAGTATCGAAATTTTCGAATTTTATTGAATATTACAGGATAGTATCGGATTTTAATGGGTACTATCGAAATTTTCAGATCTTATCGCATATTATCGGATAGTATCGGATAGTAATAGAGAGTATCGAAAGAATTAGATAGTGTCGAAAATATCATTTAGTACCGGAAGCTATCGAATATTATCGCACAGTATAAAATCGTAAAGGATATTATCGGAATTTTCGTATAAGTGTGATATAGTAGTAGGATAGTATCGGGTAGAATCGGATACTATCAATAGTATAGGATTATATTGTATAGTATTAGATATTCTCAGGCCGTAATGTAAAGTATCGAAAGTATCGAATTGTAATGGATAAATTCGAAAGTATCAGATAGTATCGGGTTCTAATAAATAAAATCGAAATTATCGGATTTAATCGAATAATATTTGATAGTATCGCATAGTATCGCATAGTATCGGATAGTGTCGATAACAGATATCAGTATCAGATATTATTGCATTGTAATTGATAGTATCGAATGTATCGAATAATTTTGGATAGTATGGGAAAGTATCGGACATTAAGGATACTATCGGATTATAATTTATAGTATTAAATAGTATCGGATTGTAATGAACAGTATCGAACTTATCGTATAGTATCGGGTAGAATCGGATGGTATCGGATATTATCGGAGAGTATTGTATAATATCAAATAGTATCGGAATGGAATAATATAATATCAAAAGAATTAAATAGTGACAGAAATATCATTCAGTATCGGAAAGTATCGAATAGTATCGGACAGCGTAGGATAGTATCAAATTATATGGTATAGTGTCAGATTGTAATGGACAGTATCGGAAAGTATCGGATAGTGTCCTATAGTATCGGATAGTATTGAAAAGTATCGCATTATAGTTTATAGTATCATATAGCATTGGATTGTAATGGATAGTATCGAAAGTATCGGATAATTTTGGATAGTATGGAAAGTATCGAAATTTTCGGATTTAGTCGGATAGTCTGGAATAGTATCAGCTAGTATCGGATTGTAATATATGGTATCAGAATTTACGGATTTTATCGAAAAGTGTCAGATAGTACCGGATAGTATTGGATTATATTGTATAGTATTAGATATTGTCGGATTGTAATGGACAGTATTAAAAGTTTTTGAAAGTATCGGGTTGTAATGTACAGAATCGAAGTTTTATGATTCTATCGAATAGATTAGGAGAGTGTTGCTTAGAACGTATTAGATAGTATCTGATACTTTTGAATAGTATCGAAAGAATCCGATAGTGTATCGGATTTAAATGTATTGTATAGGATAGTGGCGGATTGCATAGGATATTATCGCACTTATCGTATAGTATCTGGGAGTATTGTATAGTATCAAATAATATCAGAATTTAATAATAAAATATATATAATATAGTATTAAAAGAATTAAATGGAGTTAAAAATATCGTTTAGTATCGTTTAGTATCGTATATTATCGGATAGTGTAGGCAAGTATCGGATTATATTGTATAGTGTCAAATTGTAAAGGACAGTATCGGATGGTATCCGATTGTGATGAAAAGTATCGAAAGTATCTGATTGTAATGGGTAGTATCGAAAGTATCAGATAATATCGGACAGCGTCGTATAGTTTCGGATAGTATCGCAGTATATCTTATAGTATCATATAGCATCGGATTGTAATGGATGACTTTGCAGATTATGCGAAAGCATCTGATAGTACAGGATAGTATCGGATTATAATTTATAGTATCAAATAGTATCGGACTGTAATGGATAGTTTTGAACGTATCATATAGTATAGGATAGTATTAGAAAATATCTGTGTATATTTTATAGTATCAGATAGTATCGAATATAGTATCGATAGTAATGGATAGTATCGAAAGTTCATATTACAATGGACAGTATTGAAAGTATTGGATAATATCGGAAAGTATCGGACTGTAAGGAACTGTATCGAAATTTTCGGATTTTATTAAATATTATCGTATAGTATAGAGTAGTATTGGAAAGTATCGGATAATATCGCATATTATAAAATAGAATTAGAGAATATCGCTTTATATTTTATACTATCAGATAGTATCGAATATAGTATCGATTGTATCGATAGTAATGAATAATATCGAATGTATCGGATAGTCTGGGATAGTATCAGATTGTAATAAATGATATCAGAATTTTCAGAATTAAATAGAGTCAAACATATCGTTTAGTATTGGAAAGTATCGTATAGTATTGGATATGGTAGGATAGTAACGGATTACACTGTGTAGTGTCAGATTGTAAGGGACAATATCGAAAGTATTTGAAAGTATTAGATTGTAATGGACAGTGTCGTATAATATCGGATAGTATTAGAAAGTATCGCATTATATTTCATAGTATCATATAGCATCGCATTTAACGGTGGTTAATGCGAGTTAGCCGGCTGTCAAAATGTAATTGAAAGCGTAACTAACTTTAACAGAGGATTAAATTTTTAACCGGGGTTGTTGAAACCGCCCTTAGGACCGGTTAAATCTAACCGGTCAAAATTGATCGGTTAGGGCGATTTAATCACCTTTTAGCCTGAAGAGTGCAGTGTGGTTGTGAAATATGGTGTTTTTAGAAGAAGTTCTGTGTTCGTCTGATGACGAAGTGGAAGAAGAGATTTTTTAATTTATCCGCAGAAGACCGCAAATTTTTAAATATTGAATTTTTTGATAATTTCGACGACGTTGATTTTCAAACGAGATTTTGCTTAACAAAAGCTTGTGTAAATGATCTGCTGAATCAAATCGAAGGAGCATTAGGAAGAACGTTAGGCGATTTCAGTTTATTTTCTTCCATCTTATCATAGATAACACGAATAAAACAGAAATATAACAAGAACAAAAAACATATACAAATTCACATTTTTTAGGTTAGTGTGGACACGAGCGTGGAGTGAACGTTATTTGGATTTGACGCGCACGGCCATATTTCTTTGCTTTTCACTCGACCGACAAGTAGCCCATGGAGAATAGCATGGAGAATAGACATAAGGAGACAAAACTAGTGGAACTGAAAATGAACACTTTTCTGTTGCTAGGGTACGCACAGACACATGTGCAAAATCACACTTACGTACAGTTAAAAACTTCCCGAGCTGTTGAAAAGTTGTATGTTTATTGTTTTTGTTACAAACGCGTCGAATACCTGTCGCACGCATAGTGTTGGTAAAAGTAATTTGATATTTTCATAAACATACTACCTACCTCTTCCATGGCGAATAATTTTTTATTCCACAAACATTTTACAAAACCTTGTCTGATTATTCTTTATTTGTTCGAGCGACCTGTCAAAACAAAACAATGGAGGCGGCCATATTTTTTTTAAGTGCGGTTGGAACGCCACGCACGGAAAGTTCTGAACTATACGTAAGTGTGATTTTACACATGCGGGTGTGCACATGTGTGTGTGCGTACGTCCAGCAACAGAAAAGTGTTCATTTTCAGTTCCACTAGTTTTGTCTCCTTATGTCCATTCTCCATGAAGTAGCCAATCACGCGAAAAGTTAAAAGTAAAATAGAAGTTATTTCGAAACGACTATCTGGTTAGATAACCAGGACCTCCAAAAACGTGGTGGAATGCGCGACAGGATAATCGACACTTACTATGGCATTATATTTAACCCGCTGTCAGTTAACCAGTGATTTAACTGAGGTTGGTGGAATCGGCGCTTAGACTGACAATATAGCAAGGCGTTGTAGAAGTGTAGTTTCTGCTTGTGAATCTGTGACTTTCAGAGTAGGTAATAAATGGACCTACTTTCAGAGTGTTGGATTTGTGAAATTAAAATTATGTGTAAAAGAGCGCGTTTCAGAACGGTATAAATTATGAAACAATTTATTTGCAAAATTGATTAAAAATATTAAACAAGAATTTTTTATTTAAAACACTGCGTTCTGCTGTCTTCCTTATTTGAACGGATAATTTTCAATTTCTAGTCAAATTACTATTATTCTCATTTCTCATGTAGATGCTAAAGTTTCCATGTCGAATAAAACACGAATATTTTTGGTTAGAATACCATCACCTAAAATTTATAATGCATTTGAGGCCTTGATTGAAAGAAGGCCACATAAGCCAAAGTAGCGTTTCGAGAAAATTAAGGAGAAAGTTTTTGTTTTAGTATAAGTACGTGAAAACTAGTACAATATATAAATTGTATTTTGCACTAGACAAAGTGACTTATCTTTTAAAGAATTCATACGCAAAATGATTACTTATTTATATTAACTTTTTAATATTACAGTTCAAAAAAATTTGGTTATATGCCCTTTTTCCATAAATGGAATAATATCGTTAAAAAAGTTAATATATCGGGTTTTTTTTTTATTGAAATAAGAAAATTCAGAATAAGTTCTCGTGTTTTTCAATTTGCTAGGAAGATCTCGCTAATACTATTACATTTCTGCCGTCCCAACAAGAAAAGTCGCAACTACATTTCGGAAGAGTCCCCTGTCAACCTAATCGAAATTGGGATGGCAGGGGACTCATCCGAAATGTAGTTACGACTTTTCTTGTTGGGACGACAGATTTAAAGCTTCTACAACATTTTTTTCCAACATTTTATGGCCTTTTTCACAATATTGGTCTTTTAATCATTTCTCAGTCTTCTGCTTCTGTTTATAACTCATGCAAACATGTGAATTTTAAAATATCCTTCATATGATATATCGAGGCGTCCTAACGGTAGAGTTCAAATGCACGCCACACGACTTGACGGTACTTAACCAAAAATAAAAGCAATAAAAAACTAACCGAGAAGTTAGCGCTAGAAAGTCTTGCTCGCGTAATTGAGCAAGATGAGGCTAGAAGTTGGCCAAAACTAAAAGGTGCTCACTCGCTTCATCATATCATGAAAATTCTATCTCGGGCGATCAAAGCATGAAAGTTGCCACTTCTCACATTTAGATTATAAGCGAGAAGTGGCACCTTCATGCTCTGCTCGCCCGAGATAGCACTTTAATGTTTTAATGGAGCGAGCGAGCATCTTCTAGTTTTTGCCAACTTCTAGCTCCATCTTGTTCAATTCCGCGATCTAAAACTTTCTAGTTCTTACTTCTTGGTTAGCTTTTTATTGTTTATATTTTTGGTCAAGTATCATCTAGTCGATCGCGTGCGTTGGCATCCTATCGTTAGGACGCCTCGATATGTAAAAGCCATGCCCCCGTCGTTTAAAGTAATTTACGGAAAATGGGCATATGGGCCTATGTGCCCTTTTTCCATCCAAAGCCTCATTTGTTATTTTACAGAATATTTCTGGAAATTTACATAACCTAAATGTTAAATTCCATACTTAAAGTAGATATTCGTGATTCTCCGAGAAAACGTTACTTTGAGGTTAGGTGATAATGGGACCTACTCTGAAAGTGGTAAAATTACCAGCAATTTTTTTGTACAGTATATAAAATTTCTACAAAATTGAATTTAATATTATTTTTAACAGTGCGTCTACGGCCTTTGTTTAATGCAGAGATGTAATTCCGCTACTGGCCATCAGTTTTCTGGACTACTGCTTACTGGGATTTAACTAGTATACTTGGTTTTTCTCAGGCGGATTACTAGGCTAAACTAGTTAAACTAATCAGAGAAATCTTGAATTAATTTTCTAGTAAACCCGGTAATTTTAACTGGGTTTCATGATCAGGTTAACTGTCAACAAAATTGTAACTGTAACAAATAAAAACTTGTAATTTCATCAAGAATATTTTGTGAAATCAACGTAATTATAATAGTTCAACCAAAGATTTGTTAATCTTAACTACGGTCAAATAGTAAACCTACTTATAGTAAATAGTTATTTCAACTTACGTTATTCAGAAGTTAATTTAATCATGATAATTATAACACAGAAAAAAATAAATATTACATTTAATTTTGTAGAGGGATAAAGTTTTATTCAGAAAACTTCGCGTCTTTCAAGATACATATGTTGTCATGGAAAAACAAAAGAAACTTTAACCGATATTCGGGTAAAATTTAGGCTGTGAAATTAATTTTTGTCGCAGTTGATTATATTTAATATATTGACTCTTTGGGCTTCCAAAATTGCGTTTGGGAAAATCTTGTTTTGACTAGGTAAAATTAGTTCATACTAAATAGGGGTTTAAAAGATAT
This sequence comes from Belonocnema kinseyi, assembly GCF_010883055.1. Lineage (NCBI taxonomy): Eukaryota > Metazoa > Arthropoda > Insecta > Hymenoptera > Cynipidae > Belonocnema > Belonocnema kinseyi. The sequence continues at coordinate 37,102,613 of NC_046665.1, forward strand.
TTATACTAATATATATATATATATACCAAATATGTTTATCCTTGATCAAAATATAAATATTGTTAGAAACAAACCAACGATTTTGGTAAAGTTTTTAAAGCAGATATTTGCAGCCGCATTTATTATTCCTAAGCATTGTTATTAATAAATCACGTAAATAAATCGTCAAAAGAAAGATATTATATAGCTGAATTGAGAATGTTGGACTATGAATATGGCGCTAATAAAATATGATTACTTTTGCAGAGGTTTTAAATTTATAATTGATTTAACAGTGTACTTTATAATTAAATAGATTATAGGGACCTATTTGAAATTAAAATAAGTTAAATTAATAGAAGAGCTAGTTATTAAACTTTTGTAATTCTTTAAACTTGGATTAAAAACTATTTAATTTTATCGTATTTTTTACTAACGAAAAATTTGTGCTTGAAGTTTGGATTTTTTATGATATCTGAAATTTATGACGTATAGATAATTCAAATGGATGCACATTCTTAAACGAGGTTACAGTTGGCTGTTTCAAAAACAAAAATGACTTTGTTCAAATATATTTTAGTTTTATTGATTTGATTTTTCAGTATTTTTCTGTTTCATGCATTTTTCTCAAAAAGTCGTTTTTCGATGTACCACTTTAAAAAATCCCCCGGCGACTTGTTCTTAAGCCTATGTAGTTTATCTAGAGCTTAATATGTAGGAAATTTATTAGACTATATGGCCTTATACATAAATTCATACCGAAAATTTGAGGCCTTTTCAAATTGATGTAAACATACTATAATCTTCATGTTTGGTAACTGTAGAGTTTTCACAAGCTTTTCTGTTTGCAGGATTCAATCGAATGTTCTGATGAGAGGCAAAATTAAAGGATTGGTTCGTAGCAAGCATCTTGAACTGCAAACTTTATTTAGTTATCAGTTGTATTACACTTATGTAACGCGTTGCGTAAGTTAGATTTGACGTATTTTCATATTCTTATTTGAAAAAAATGGTGATTATTTTAACTGTCCCAAAAAAAAATTTGAACAAAGAGTTCCTAAATCAAAATGTGCGAACTTAAATCTTCTCATATCTCGATATAAACTAATAAAGGTCAATATTCCGGTTGATTAACTCTGCTGAGACATCTTTGTTAAAATTTCTTTTATCAGGACAGTCGATATGTGATTACTTGTATCATTTATATTGTTACTCGATTCGACACCAATTCTATGTAAATAGTGTATGGTATTTCGCTAAATAAATGTTTTCAATCAAAATAAAATGCAAAAGAATAATCAAAATATTTATGAAATTTTTGTACGAAATTAATTCATGATTATACGCGTTAGAGATAACGTTCTTTAATCAAATAACTTATGCATAAATATAGCATGTTTTTTATTTTCTGGAACTTGAATCTATGATTTTTGCAGTTTGTTTTTATTATTCCGGGAAATAAAAAATTGTCGATAATTGTTCCTAAACATTATTTTTCATATTTAAACTTCGGCTTTCGGTGCCTGTACAGCAGATTGAAACACGGCATTTGCATCCCTAAGGTTGAAACACTTTGTTTCAGCTCTAGGGTATACAGGCCGGTAGATAGGTATCTAGAAAGGTAAGGTCTACAACTACCTGAACTCCAATTTTCAATAGATCTGCTATGAAAAATAATATGGATTACTAGGAATGTAAAACAACAATCGTAACTCGTGTGAATGTAGCATACTATTTCACAGAAAAAAACTAGGGGTTCACTCATGTTGCGGCTGAAATGAAAGTTGGTATCGTTTCTGAAACGAGATGTGGTTCAATACTATGACAGAGCTATGTCCGCGTGAATATAGTAGGAGACGATGTAAATGACTGAGTTGCGCGAGCAATCCATTTCTCCTCTTCTGAATTTGAAAACTCCAAGGTGCACGATTGCCCGTCGGAACACTTCGGCGGTTCTATTCATATCTCTATCTGCTTTGAAATAAAATTAAAATATTGGGATTTTAATATTTCCAGATTTCGATGCTCATTTATTCACTGGGGGCCAAATCCAGTGAATATGGAGGCTCAGGCATAACTGTGGTGCTGTTTTTGGTCAGCAAATCTTTCACAAGCAACGATGAATGAGCAGGTGCATTATCGTGATGCAAAAGCCACGAATTGTATTTCCAAAGTGCCGGACGTTTTTTGCGTATGGCCTCTCGCAAACGGCGCATAACTTGAAGGTAATCCTCTTTATTGACCGTACGACCTTGTGGTAAGAATTCCTGATGCACTACGCCACGGTAGTCAAAGAAGATAGTGAGCAAAACCCTCACATTTGACCGAATTTGACGTGCTTTTTTCGGTCTTGCAGACTCAGGATGCTTCCACTGAGACGATTGGGCTTTAGTTTCGACGTTATAACCATATACCCACGATTCATCCCCAGTTACAACCCTTTTGAGAAAATCAGGATCATTATTGACTTCATTCAACATCTCCTGAGCGATGGTCATGCGATGGATCTTTTGATCAAAATTAAATAGTTTTGGAACAAATTTCGCTGACATACGTCTCAGGCCCAAAACGTCCGAAAAGATAGCATGGCATGAGCCAACCGATATTCCAACATCTTCAGCAACATCTCTTATGGTAATTCGGCGATTTTTCAACACCATTTCTTCCACTGCTTGAACGTTTTCATCTGTTGTTGACGTGCTGGGACGTCCAGGGTGAGGTTCGTCTTCGACATCCCCTTCGCCTTCTTGGAACAGCTTGTGCCACTTATAAACATTTTTCTTACTCAGAGTAGACTCACCGTATGCAACTGTCAACATTTCAAGAGTTTTAGAGTACTGGATTCCATTTTTCACACAAAATTTAATGCAAACTCTTTGCTCCATTTTTTTCGAAAGAAGAAAATCGCCGAGCACACCAAGCCCTTTTAACCTTTTACGCCTATGCCAGAAAAACAACACGAGCTATATAGTCAAAACTGTGAACATATGATCGTGACGAGTGTACCAACACAACAAAACAAAAAATTT
>NC_046665.1:37105720-37110532 GCF_010883055.1 Belonocnema kinseyi
CATAACCTCAAAATATACGCATATAAAGAGGCGCGCGAAGTATTCAAATCATGAGAATCGCCTGCATCGAAATCTGGAAATATTAAAATCCCAATCTCTTCAGTTTATTTCAAAGCAGATAGAGATATAAATAGAACAGCCCAAGTATTCCGACAGGCAATCGTGTAACTTCGAGTTTTCAAATTCAGAAGAGGAGAAATGGGTTGCGCGCGAAACTCAGTCACTTACATCGTCTCCTACTATATTCACACGGACATAACCCTGTCATAGTATTGGACCACATCTATTTTCAAATGTGGAATCACTGCACCGGCCCGTACGAGTGCGATATTTTCATCCGATCGCCTTGGTCGCTTTTTATTTGGACGCTTAGGATTAGTTAGTGCCTCACCTGATGAAAATCTTCCGTACAAACGATACAATGTAGTCGCAGAAGGCGCAGTTTTCACTTTATTTATTTTTCTCCAAGCACGTTGAGTTCTCACAACTGACTTGTTTTGTTGAATGTAAATTTTAACAATCTGAGAGCGTTCGCGTGGAGTGTACTGCTCCATGGCAAAAATCTCCTCAGACTGATGCTTCAAACGCGCTACGTCATTACTCGATCTGTCATCTCTGTCAAAAGTTACAGTGATGCCAAATCTTTTCGTCGAATATGGCCAACCCCGTATATATAGATACTTAAACCTTTATTTATGTATTATATACATAAATGACTTAATATTTAAAAATCTTAAATTCAAAACAATAAGTTATAATAAATAAATATCAATATGCACAATAGGGCGAATAGAGAAAAAGTTGTAAACAAACATGTTTTGAGGTTATACGGGCACTGATAAAAGAATACTCACTTTGCTTTGAAGGCTTAATACAATTCTGGAGGTTATAGCTAATCAAAAGCTCTTATTTCCATATTTGGTTCCATTATTGTCGTTGTATTGCTGTATATATTATTCGTTTTTTAACTCTCACAAGCCACACGACTCGAGGCACGAGCTTCTTGTATTTACGGAAAGTTCGGGCGTTAGTGTTGTGCGAATTAATGCAAGGCGGTAATTTTTAAAATTTAAATTTATAGACATGAAACTGATGCTGCAATTATTTTAGGTTAGAATTTTTAGCTGTACGAGCAAACTAATTATAGCAAATATGCTGTTTGATCATGACTGCTAGAATGTTTAGCAAATGATGATAGAATTATCTGTCACATTTTCTGTCTGCAGGAGACTTTATAAAGTTGAAAATATACTTTGGGTATTTTCTTGAAATAAAGAAAGAAATTCAAAAGGATTAATGCAAGATTCCCTCTTTAATAATTGAATATTATTGATAATGACTTATTTATAAATGTGAGCATAAAGAATTAGTTTATCGAACAATGACTTACGACGAAAATTTTCTTGCATATGAATTAGTGCTCCCAATTTTGGGAAATTTTTGAACCGCGCTTGGTTTGCGCCAGCAACAAGATTTGTTACTTTAAGTGCGCGCCTTTTAAATTATATAAATATTCAAATGTTATATTTATAATAAATAATAATTGGGAAATGCTTGAAAAGTGATTTAATTATTCTAAAATAGAATTTTTGAGTGACAGATGAAAAAATATTTTGATTTTATTGCAAAAAACGTTTTTTATTTAGACTTTAGAAAAAAAAATTTTCAATTTATTTTTAGTAACTTTATTGATTTTATTTTAGGTAAAATTGTTGTGAATGAAAACAATAAAAATTAGAAACTCGATAGAGAGAAGATTAATAGTTGTGCTAAAAAAAAATGATTTCTTTCTCTGAAGTCGGAATTCATAATGTCTTTTTAATTAAAATCAAATCAAATTTTTATCTGTCACTTCAAAATCTTATTTTAGGATTAAAAAATTACTGTTAATGCATTTTCTATTCATTATTTATTATCAATATCACATTTGAATATCGGCAATATTCAAAATCAGCGAGCCAACTGTTTTGCCGGCTCGACGCAAGCGCAGTTCAAAAAGTTGCCAAGATAGAGAGCACTGATATGAATAAGCTTTTATTTTAACAAGTTTGCTACATGACCTCCAAATGATATTTATCAACTTATTATATCTATTTTAATTAACTTATTATTTTCTAATTTAATTATCTTCATTAATTTATGTCTAACAGAGTTCGATTACATGTTTGATTTAAGGTAAATATTGTGTTATTAATTAATTATAATATCGAAGTGGGCAAAGCGAAAAATAGGTTCTTTAGGAATAGGCTGAATTACATTTGAGATCCTTTCGAACCCCAAGTGTGGTATCATTTGAAGCTCATTCATCGTTTTGGGTTCCTTTTCAGCAAGTAGGTTTCATTTTTGTTGCAGCTCCTTTGGAACCAAAAACGGGTTCCAATAGAAACTTCAGTTTTTTCTGTATTAATCCATTCCATGAAAAACTAAAGTCCTATCTGTTGAATAACAGCTAAAACAGTAGATTGTGCATCAAAGGAGTAATTAAAGCGATTTTGCCTATTGTGAATTCACCCGATACATATGATCTTTTTTGTCCGGGCCCCCTTGAAAATCTCGGTATTCAGGCATAAGAAGCAGGTGCGGCATGCGGATAGTTCTGATACAAAAAATATTACAATATTTTCTTATACTGACTTTTTCGGTAACGTGAAATTGCCTACAGATACGATACCAATTAAGATATTCGTCTTGAAGCCACATTCGCTTCTTCTACTTTAGATTGAACTCATCCGTGGCCATATCAAGGGCCGCAAGCTCATTCTTCTTCCATTGAACCATTCCAAACGCGTAGAGTAGAACTGGCGAAGATGCTTGTGTCTGCTTCAGAGAGATTCCTTCACTGATGTTATGTCCTGAATGCGGCTTCAAGGCACGCCCTGTACACTATACGGGTCTCTTCAGTGTCAAAATGTCTAATGGCGCTTATATTCACAAGCTCTGGGTCATTAGGAAGGACAATAATCTATCCTTTCTTAGGATCAATATTGGCACACTTGTCCATTTCTCTACTTCGAATCTCAGGTTATTTTTATCAAGCGACGGTAATTGACTCACCGGTTCCTGTATCGATCGTGACCAGAACGTTCCAGTAGAACGCCCCCTGGCGGACCGAAGAAACCGAATGAAGCCTGTACAAAGTGCCCGTTATGACCCCATTGGGTCCCTATTCGGTTCCCTTTTTAAAAACTCGAAAAAACAGCAAAATCAACTTTGAAATTGTTGAAATTCGGCGACTGTTTCGTGACCTTCTATAGGGAATTTTAACGTACAATCCAAATTACAACAATTTAAAAGTTGATTTGGCTGTTTTTTCGAGTCTTTTAAAAAGGAATCGAATGGGGACCCAATGGGGTCTTTACGGGTACTTTTTACACGCTCTACTCGGTTCCTTCGGTCTGCCAGAGTCCCGAAGGTCCCCGCGGGAGGTTACAGACACGTTCCTGGAACTGTAAAATGTTCGCCCCATTAGCATGTTATACTTTTTTGAGAAAATATTCTAAATGCAAAAGTAAGTCATAAATGCACGAATAGTAATATTTCTCAGGTGTATAAGAATGTAGTTTCTCAGTCATACAGATAAATACACCCGACTCTTAGTGTTAGTAATTCGCGGTTTAGTAATTCCTAGAAATGCTGGCCCACGCAGTTTCTCAGCAGCATAGCGGAAAAGTACAGTGCGCTCGTACTCACGTGTGGAGATTACGCTATGTACAATCCAATTTAAAAAGGTTTAGACGCATCCCACTTGCGTAGTTGAAAAATATACGGTCTGTTAGCATCAATGCATGCATATCAGTGTTTTTCTAGTGTATTTGGATATGTACGATGGAAAAATGTATCACCTTTTCTTGAAATAGTTCAATTTGCCAACTAAAAATCAATATAAGTAGAATCTACGACACTTCTCGCTACGACAGTTCTCGTTTCCCGATTTCTCCTTCATTCGCTCATATTATTCAAATGTAGAATGTATTTTTTCAGTCATGTTCCAATTTTTTTTGTCAATTGAAGACCTTTCAGTTCCTCGAAATTCCCTGTCCGAAATTTGAGGCTTGAGTTTCCGATCTAATACACTAACCTGAAATTTTTTATATTTTATTTTATTACGTGACACTGAAAGGTCCTTAATCGACGAAAGAATGGAACACAACTGAGAAAATACATTCTACACTTAAGAAATATTATTATTCGTACTGTTCGATGTTCGACCGGAACTTTCCAGTCATGTCCTTGGAACACGTAAAATGTCTGTCCGTTTAGCAGGTCCCACTAGGATGGTTTAAAAAAATATATTTCGCAAACAGTAATAGATAGATAAAAATAGATCTCATTTTTATTTTTGCGCACTGCATATACTGCACGATAATACCTTAATAATAATGCCCATTAGATTAAAAAAAGAAATTGTTTAGAAACATATAGAAAGTAGATATCTTTCTGCATGGTCTTAAGTGGTTCTTGAGAGCTTTTTTTATTTGAATTCGGTTTCTAATAGATTTTATTCAATACGTAAGCGGCTATTGGGACGAAAATTGACTTAGTACACATTTTCTAATATGCCCAATTAGGCACTTATTTACTTTTAGAATATGGCTGGAAAATGTTGCAAAGTACAAAATGATTCTCTTTGCGATTCTATCATGCTTCTAATCCAAAGTGGAATTGATTTTATCAGAGTATAATTCAACATTCTTCATTGAAAGTATCCCTAAAAGGTACGAGGGTAGTTCAATAAGTCCTTAGAATGACCAACAGATGGCGCGCGAATCGCTCCAAATCATCTGTTTTCAGTCAGCACCACTCCCGACTAGA
>NC_046665.1:37110632-37114066 GCF_010883055.1 Belonocnema kinseyi
GATGGGTGCCGCGTTTGCTCTCAGCTGAGAATAAACGCAATAGAGTGGTCGCCTCTGAGGCTCTTTTGGCGCGCATAAGTCGGAATCGTGAGGAATTTTTTGATCGATTTGTGACTGTGGATGAAACATGGATACACCATTACACTCCTGAGACAAAGGAACTATCCAAACAGTGGATTTCCACAGGCGAACCAGCTCCAAAGAAGGCAAAGACCGTAAAGTCAGCTGGTAAGGTTATGGCTACAGTTTTTTGGGATGCACGTGGAATTATACTTATTGACTACTTGGAAAAGGGTAAAACAATCACTGGTGAATATTATGCATCATTATTAGAGCAGCTGAAAGAAAAAATTTAAAAAAAAACGACCACATTTGACGCGAAAAAAAATTCTCTTTCATCACGACATCGCCCGAGTTCACACATGCTTCGTTTCAATGGCTAAAATTGAAGAACTAAAATTCGAATTGGTCGAACACCCACCGTATTCACCAGATTTAGCCCCCAGTGACTTTTTCTTATTTCCAAACTTGAAAAAATGGCTCGGTGTACAGAGATTTCCAGACAACGAAGACGTCATTGACTCTGTAAGTGCTTATTTTGAGGAACTTCCGAAAACGCACTTTTCTGAAGGATTAAAAAAATTTGAAAAGCGATTGACCAAGTGTATAGAGCTCTAAGAAGATTATGTTGAAAAATAAAAAAAAATTTACCCAAAAAAAATTGTTTTTATACTACATTCTAAGGACTTATTGAACTACCCTCGTATCTATTATATTCTGCTTTTTTACGAAAGACGCAAGTTTAAAATTGCTCCTCTAGCAGGTTCTATTATAAATTTGAATGAGAAATATTAATTAAATTAGTCAGTTTGAAATCCAAAATAATGCCTTTAAATTGTATTTATGAGGCACTTATTATGCTTTATTTTCTCGCAAATATCGCAAGTTTAAAATTGCTTCTCTAAGATATACTATTCGGCATGTTGATGGAAAATCGGGATGGAATTATTCAGATTAAAATTTAATGTTATGCCTTTAAAGCGGCTCTAATAGACACATATTAGTTAATCTATGTTCAGTATGCGCATTATATTTATGTACCGGAATTGACTTAAAGTGGGCAATTTGTATATTTTAACTAGAAAAATTTAATACGTGCCCTTATGGCACTTGACCAATTTTAGATGCGTTATTTTCGAAAAGTTGATTTTCGAAATTCTAACTATTCCAGCTACACAAGAGCTCCCATGGAAGCGCATCCGATTTACCATTTCATATCATTGCTGGCCCACGCAGTTTATCAGCGGCCAGGCAGTGTCAGCGATGCGTCACCGCCAGTAGCGGGGCGATAAGAGCGGGCAGCACCCGCAGTGGATAATTCCATCAGCCTTCAGCATATGCGTCAGTGCAACAGAAGTGGCGCAGACGGCCCTGTTTTCGTTTAAGGTCACCGATTTTTCAAGCAAGGCCAGTGCGAGGCACCCTAAAAAATGCTGTTATATGGGATCTCTTGTATATTTTCCCTGCCCGTAAATTAATACCGACTAAAGGGTACCTTTTTTTTATGGAAATACATAATTATTATGATTCTAATAGTAAATTCGAATTTAAATTAGAACAACCTTTAAAACATCGACATTTGATGAAAATTTTAATTTCTGAATTAACAACTTAAAGGTATTATTTTATATTTTAATAATTAAAAGAAACATCATTGGAGCAAGTTTTTATATGGAGTAAATTACTTTGTAATTAGAAACTTTTTTTCAATACAATAGACTAATAGAACCAGAAAGTATGACCGGTTTCAGACATTACTTACCGTGGCCGTGGCCATGTGTAAGGGGAATCCATATGTAAACAGTCAGCGATGTGAAGCCTATTACGCAACATACGTGCGTGAGTACACGCGCGCTGTCTTTTTGTTCCTACACGGCTGGTGTTTCACGCTTGAGTGAGCCGAGCACCCTCTCTCAATGCCGCGGCTCCTCCTTTCACCACGAAACGACCGCGTCAACAATTCTTGGAAGAACATAAACTCGATGGCCATAATTTCAGGCTCTTGTTGAAATCATCAATGCTCTATGTTAACTAACCATTTAATGCTAACCATTTATGCTAACCATTTAGATTATTTCATAATTTATTTACATCAATGAAATTATAAACTAAAATTCTGTTTCCCAACTATGTAATTCTTGCAGCCAATGAGGGTCTCGAATTCTCCCATGGATATATGAGACATTATTTTACTGTGAATAACCATTTAAATTGAACAGGGAGCGAACTCAGCTGATTGCGAGATTTGCTTCGTTATAAAAAGAAAATGTTTACCGTTATGATACCAAAATTTCAAGAGCTGATATCAAGAACTAAAGAAATGCGAAAATCAACTAGCGATTACATACATTAAAAAAAAGACTTAATAATCAGAAGACTGTGCTTTTAAAAAATGGAAAAATATCAGAATTATTTAACTATATATTATTTGAATTGATTCTTTAATGAAAAATTGTTTAGACGCCAAGCACGAAATATGTATTATCATTCGAGAAAAAAGAAATTAGGTTCTTAAATATCATGATTCAGGGTGACCACTGGACCGTGAAACTGGGAAATGACCAGGAATTATTTTAGACCGGGAAGTGATAGTGAATTTTTTCTTTGACTGGGAATTTTACAAGTTTTTAGAAGAAAAATCTATCCAATCACTTGAAATATCAAAAATTTTATATCACAATATATATATAATACAATTTAAAATAAGTTTGACTTCAACTTTTTTTAAAATGCTGAGCGTAATTGTTAACTCTTTCAATCATGAAATCATTAAGTTTACAATGTGTAATTCTAATATCTTTTACCATAACAATTTTCCATTTTAAATTTTCATTTTTTAGGGTACACTTTCCATCTAAAGAATCTTAAAGCGCAATTTTTAAAAATCATTAATGATTTTTAAAATTGAACTGTAGTTCGTGTATTCGAAATTGAACAATAGCACAGCCACACACAAAAAAGTGTGCGAATCTGGTAACAAGACACACGTATTCTTATGGATTTTGGGGCGCTGAATTCAAATTCGGTATCAGAAATCACCCATCACGTCATGGTTGAGCCATAACCTCCAAAAATGACGAAAAATCATGCACTGAGGCAAATAAATTTCAAAATAATGCCAGTGATGCAAATTTTCACTTCAAAAACATGTCGACAACTGTGAAGGATCAACCCTTGCCTCATATCAACTTATTTAACATAACTTCACCCAACAGAACCTGACCTCACCTAACCTGAATTAACAGAAATTTATTGAACTACACGCAAAGCTTTGGAAGCATATTTTCCCAGTAGCAAATGTGTGCTACATCGAATGGGTCAACTTGAGCCTAACCTAGAAATAAATCTAACCTAGCCTAACCTAACCTAACCTC
>NC_046665.1:37114166-37116418 GCF_010883055.1 Belonocnema kinseyi
AATGTCTGGAGTTTCGTAACCGCTTGTTGCTAGCATTATTCGCCTGTGTCTGTAACCAGGGCACCTCCACGTGGTGACGGTGGGCAACGGATACACATTGGCAGAGTCCCTGGGTAAACGGCGTTCATGCCGTCATGGCAGAGACACGTAAAAAGTGTATTACGATGCAGGGAAAACCCCCAGTATCGGCGTCTGGTCAGGGTAAGAAAGCGGGCTCTCCGACGTCGTCATCATGCAACCGTAGCTCTTCATCAATGGATCACTTGGTTGGTGTAGAGTCTCATGCTACAAGGAAAAATCCGCGAGAATTTCTCAATCGCATGCCTGTAAGAATAGCTCAGATTCATTCTGTTACATTTGCAGTAAATATGAAGTGCGCAGTTTGCGAAAATCAATCGACGAGGAAGTGAAAAGTCTTTAAGAAAAGTGTTTTGACCGTAAATTGCTGCACCAAGAAACAAAATGGGTTCTTCACGTCATTTAAAATTCCTGCAGACTTATGTTGTATCGTCTAAAAAATTCAAACAACGAAAAGTACCGCAAGTACTCTACACCAACCACATGGAAAAACCCGTTATTGCGAAGGAATGCTACTTTTGCATGAATTCCGTCAAAGGGTTCAACGCCAAAAATAAAAATAACATTTCGTACATTAATGTGTGCACAGTCACAAGAGCAATTGAAATCAATAAAAATGCACGGCAGACTGATTTAAGCGCTTTAGAAGATGATAGAATGAAAGTTGAAAATCAAGGTCATGGAGACGGTAGTGAAACCAGTGATTGAACAGAAAATAGTTCTGATGATTCCAATGAAAATGACGAAAAAGATGACGAATATAGCGTGCATAAAATGAAATTGAAGGTTCCAATATTAGTGTCCCAACTAGAACTGAATGATTTTATTAGAGATCTTGGATTACCGAAAGACGGCGCTGAATTTGTAGCTTCATTTCTAAAAAGAAGAAATCTTCTAGAGCCAAAGACAAAAGTTTCATTCTATCGCGACAGGGACAAAGAATTCAGAAAGTTTTTCGTCAAAGACGAAGAGACGTCTTTAGTGTACTGCACTGACGTTAACGGACTAATGAAACACTTGAAGAAAAATGTGTACAGGGACGCAGAATGGCAACTTTTTATTGATTCGTCAAAACGCAGCATTAAGGCTGTTTTACTGTATAACACGAATACTTACGTTCCTATCCCTATAGCTCACTCAACGGTAATCAAAGAAGAATATCACAATATTAAAATGCTTCTTGAAAAGGTTAATTACACGAACCACAAATGGCAAATATGTGGTGATCTCAAAATCATAACAATGATATTAGGCCAACAATCGGGTTTCACGAGAGAGCTATGCTTTATATGCCTGTGGAATAGCAGAGATCGAGCTAATCATTACAGCAAAAAACATTGGCCTTTAAGAGATTCATTCAAACCTGGTTCTCATAATATCCTCAACCAAAGCCTCGTTGATCCAGAAAAAATTTTACTACCACCCCTCCACATTAAGCTAGACAAAGAAGGACAATGCTATATGTATATATCCCTTAAATTCCCTAATGTTTCAGACGATAAATTGAAAAAAAGAGTATTTGGTAGACCGCAGATTCGAATATTGACAAGAGATAATAATTTCGTGAGCCACATGACGAAAATTGAAATGGACGCTTGGGAAAGTTTTAAAGCAGTAAACGCAAATTTTCTCGGTAACAGAAAAAGTCCTGACTACGAGAATATTGTTGCGAAAATGATCAGAAATTACAAAAAGTTAGGCTGCTTGATGAATTTAAAACTTCACTTTGTAGATTCCCATCTGGATAAGTTTCCAGAAAATGTTGGTGATTTCAGCAAAGAACAAGGGGAACGTCTTCATCAAGACATAAAAGTGATGGAACAACGATATCAGGGTAGATGGGACGAGGTCATGATGGCTGATTTTTGCTGGATGTTGAAAAGGGAAACGAATGTAGGTCTTAAACGTAAGCGTAACCCGTTGCATCGTTGCTTCGAAGAAAAAAGGACACGTTATAGCAGGCAGAAAATAGACTGAAGTAGGTCTATAAATCAATTTAATTACGATAAAAAGCAAGATAAAATGTAAACACGAAAGATAGTATGAATATATCCCTCAAGTCTAAGAAAAGTAGAGAGAAAAAAATTTTGAATAAAACTCTTATTCATTTGCATGTTTAAGTTACAGTTCTACATTTTAATTGATACAAACATTGTCAGGTTAATTGAAATGGG
>NC_046665.1:37116518-37121154 GCF_010883055.1 Belonocnema kinseyi
CATAGCTACACGTGTGGTTGAATTTCATTCGGCTAGGTTAGGTTAGGTCAGGTTTTGTTAGGTTAGGATAGGTTAAAACTCTATGTAGGTTAAGCCGAAGCTAAATGAAACGGTACCGCAAACACAACGGGAGAACACAATGAGTTTAATTGTGTTACATGAAGTTAAGTTAGGTTAGGTTAGGGCAGGTTTTTTTAGGTTAGGATAGGTTTGACCTCTGTGCAGGTTAAGCACAAGCTGATTCAAACGGTACCGCAAACACTACGGGACAACACAATCAGTTTAATTGTGTTTCGTGAGGTTAGGTTCGGTTAGGCTAGGTTAGATTTATTTCTAGGTTAGGCTCAAATTGACCCATTCGATGTAGCACACATTTGCTACATGGAAAATATGCATCCAGAGCTTTACGTGTAGTTCAATAAATTTCTGTTAATTCGGGTTAGGTGAGGTCAGGTTCTGTTGGGTAAAGTTATGTTAAATAAGTTGATATCAGGCAAGGGTTGATCCTTCACAGTTGTCGACATGTTTTTAAAGTGAAAATTTGCATGACTGGCATTATTTTGAAATTTATTTGCCTAAGTGCATGATTTTTCGTCATTTTTTGAAGTTATGGCTCAACCATGACGTGATGGGTGATTTTTTATACCGAATTTGAATTCAGCGCCTCAAAATCCATAGGAATACGTGTGTCTCGTTACCAGATCCGCTGACTTTTTTTTGTGTGGCTGTGAAATTGAATGATTTCATGGGGCGATTTTGAATCAGTTCAAATTACACAATTTACAGATTTTGACGTTAAAAATTAAGCTGCTTTAATTCAAAAGTCTTAGTAGTTAATCCGACGCAAACTTCCGACTGTGACTTTGTAAACATTCTGTTGTTTCAGTAGAAAATATACCATTTTTAACCTTTTCAATTTAAACATTTTTAATTAAGAAAAAGAGCCATTTTTTAATAGTCAGCAATGTTTTAGTGTTTATTTAAAATGGAATATTAAAAACTAAGCAATTCGAAACTAAATTGCTTGAAACAGAAAGCCTTGAATGGTTAAAATTCCAGAGTGCTAAACTCAAACTTAGAACGTCACAATATTAATTTTATTTTTCTGTTCAACAAAAATTTTATTTATAAGTGAAAATCAGTAAGTTGAGGAAATACTTCTAACTTTTTAAATAAAAATTGTGAACCTTTTAAGGATTATGAAAGGTTTTAATATAGTAAAAGAATTGTCTTTGGATTCCTGGTAAACTTCAAAATGATTTTTTTATTTCGAAAAATTAATTTCGGCAGAATATTCAGGAATATTTCAAAACAATAACATTTTGAGAAATAAATAACAATTGATTAGGTATGAATTTGAAAAAAAGGAATAAGTTTAAGATATATTTAGAAGTTTCTAACAAGTTCAAAAATTACTTGAAATTTAAAGGATGTCAACAAAATTTTTAACAAAATGCAGATTTTTTAAGATTTCAAAAAAAAATTTAGAAGCTTTTCAAGCATTTTAAAAGGTTTCAAAATATAACAAAATTTATTTAGATTTCTTACAAAATTGACAATAATTTTTTATTTTGAAAAGTTAATTTCAAGAAAATATTTAAAAAGTTTTTTAAATTTTCTAAAACTGTAAAAATAATAATGTAAAGATTCTAAAACATTCCAAAGAAAATGTAGATTTTTAAAGATTTTAATACAGAATTTGGTAGGTTTTTAGACATTTTAAAAGATTTCGAGATCATGAGTTTTTTTGGGGGTACCTAGGAATATTTAAAGTGATTTTTTAGTAAGAAAATATACTTTATAAAATGTTTTAAAAGATATGAAATAAAAAAATTTCTATGTATAAATAACAATTGAACAATAATTCATTTGCAACGACTCAAAATTCAAATAATTTAACTTCTAATTTAAAAAGTGTTGGATAAAAAATTTTTATCTTTCAGTTTTGAATGTTTTTAACTTAAAATTGCTTGAAGTGATATAATTTTTGAAAATTCATAAACTTGTTGATTTATTCTTTAATTATGGACATTGAAAATGATAGCGCTCATTTATAAATAATACAAGTTTTGATTCGTTAAAACGATTTTCTCATACAAATAATTTTTTAAGAACAAGAAAAAATCTGCCTTAGCTCGGATTTGAACCGGGCGAAGAATAACTTAAAAATTATTATTAATCTCCCCCTTTAGAGTGGAGGGTAGAGGGTAATTATTGTGTGCCCCCCCCAGCCCTTCTCTGCATCCGCGCCTGCTCGAGTTCGACTTGAATTGCCCCCAATCAAGACATGCTGAAGTCGAAAAGGTCGACTGGAGCATGTCTCAGTTTTTAGACGGAGCCAGACTTCAATTTATGTCTTGGAGACAAATTTCCATATCTTGAAAACATAAATTTATCTCTTAAGTCAAATTTTGATGACTCCAACACAAGCGGTTTACAACTTCGTTTATAACTGTCATAAAAGACGATGATACCGAAAATGTTGTTTTTTTTTACGTATTTTTAACGGCTTAGGAGATCCTTCTAGAAAGTTACAATTTTTTAAAGAAAATTTATAGGGTTATACCATTTCAACCAAGACAAGGCTTGTCTTGAGACAAGTAGACGTTGTCTTAGCCAAGACAAGGCTCGACTTGAGACAAGTAAACGCCGTCTCACTTGACATTGCCATAAAAGTAAAATATCGATGTCTTGGAGACGAACTCAAGGCATAACCAAGTCGAACTCAAGTCGATGGATTTTTACTCGGGTACTCAACTAATTCTGTCGCGCGCTCTAACTCATTTCGTTATCGGTGCACATGGATCTTGGTTACAAAATTTCGATCATGATTAATGACTAGTTCTAAAGAAAATTGAAAATTTTCGAAGGACTTTGATAAAAATATTTATAAAGTTTATATACTATCCAAAGGTAATAAACAATTAAGAAATATCAAGTGCAAAAATGCTTTATTAACCTTGGTGACAAAAAGCGTTTTTATGTAATACAAAAACCTCCATAAAAGGCGCAGTTTTTAATTTATCCCTTTATTTTATAACAGTTTTTTACTCAGTTTTTAATTTGAAACAATAGTTCTTAAAAAAACACTTTAAAATATTTGAAACAAAAAAACGAATTCCACTTATTTCAGAATGGGCTCAAAATATTTGATCCTTAAATAATCAAAACGTTTAAAAACGATCCAAAAGTAAAAAATAATTTAAAAAATCAAGTACAAAAATGCTATAATAACTTCAATGACAAACGAATAATTTTATTCTATACAAAAACTTTCATAAAATGGACCGTTCTCAATGTATCAAGTTCTTTCATTATACTTTTTTTATTCATGTTAGTTTCAAATGTGGAATGATTTTTCAAAACAACAATTTAAAATATTTAAATTAAATAATTGAATGCCACTTATTTCACAAAGGGCTTAATAACTTTTTTTCTAGATTTAAACCGTTCGAAAACTATTTAAAACGGATCAAAAATAAACAGCAGTGCAATTAAAAGACATTTTAATAACTTGAGGAACAAATAATTTTCTGCTATATAAAAACCTCCATAAATGCACAGTTTTCGATTAATGTAATTATTTTATAAAACTGTTTAACATTTTGCACAATGCGCATAGTAAAAAGCGTATTTAAAGAAAAAATATTATTTTTCTTCCAGGAACTTAGAATTTTAATCAGATTAATTTAATTCCGATTATTCACTAAGAATCTCAATAGAGCATATCAGAGAAGCAAACCTGAATTATTTAGTTCCAAATTCCCATTCAAATTTCTAATAAAAACTCCTAGAGAAGCTATTTTGTCTTTGCACCATTCGCGAGAAAGTCGAATCTAATAGGTGCCTCGTTAATCCGATTAATTTAATTCTGATTTTCCATTAAAATTCCTAATAGTACCTTTTAGAGAAGCAGTTTTGAACTTGTATCATTCGCACGAAAACGGAACTTAATTGGTTCCTCTTAGAGCCACATTTAAAACATCACTTTGAGCTTTATTCCGATTAATTTAATTCCGATTTGACATTAAAATTCCGAATAGAACCTCTTAGAGAAGCAGTTTTGAACTTGTGCTATTCGCGGAATAACAGAACGTAATTAGGTATTTTCACTTTAATATGCAGCTAACTTCACTTCGTTGATTGCTGAGGGGAAACAAGGGACCGAATGCATGGGATTCATTCCTTTTTTCCCCTATTTTGCTAATATCTTCGTAAAAACTATTTTTTTTCTATATAATTTTATTTGAATAATAGTTTTTATTTTTTAATTACTACTCAATGAAATAATAAAATGATAATAATTATTATTAATTGCAAAAATATTACAGAAATAAAGTTTTGTTCCATGCATTTGGTCCATTGTTGTCCCCTCAGATTTCAACGAAGTGCAGCTAGCTGATGGTCAGGGGCGTCAGAGCCGTGTGGGCTGTATATACGCGTGAGTCCACGCAAGAATTTTGATGGGTGGACGGAGCCAAAGATATTATAAACGTAGATGCGGTGCGAGCTTAGTTACCCGCCATAAATATAGACCGCCAAGCCATTTTTTGAGGTTAGGAAACAGAAAATAGTCACTCGGGGCTAGGTCTGGAGAGTAGGGAGGGTGCGGCATCAATTCAAACTTAAGATCGTT
>NC_046665.1:37121254-37135772 GCF_010883055.1 Belonocnema kinseyi
ATGAAATTTCGACATTTTGAGGCTCCTTGAATCAGAAAAACAACTTTTTACATCGGCATCTGTCTGTCTCTCTGGCGGCTACGTCGTCGTTGTTATTGATGTGTGGTTGTCTGTATATCGTACAACTTTCGAAAGAATAGTCGGATTGGATTGTGCTTTGAGACACAGATTTTTTATTTTAAGAATTGTATGTAAAATCTGTACTATTTTTATTTTTATAACAAATATTTTTCTTCAATTAAATTGTTGCAATAAAAGTGTTTCGAAGAGATTTTTATAAAAATCTTTCGGGGAATAAAATTCGTATTTATAGGTCGACAAATGTTTGTTTTCTTTACCAAATTTGGCTCTCGTCTAAATTTTTCCAGTTGTTTTTACTATAGTACAATTTACGTTTGTATCTCGGGCGAAAAAATCCATTCTATGCGGCGTTCGCTAGGGAAATAGAAATGAATTAGTTTCTGAGATATCCTATTCTTATAATGACATTTGATACCGATGGAAAAATCACACATTCAAAAGAATAGAATAATCTTCACTTTTGCGCTGAAATCTGAAAATATTAATTTTTCTCTATTCTACTCTTATTACCGGGAACTTAGTGCGGGAATTTTTACAAGGGTAGCAGTAATAATTTACGCGGAATTCAATTCTGAAAATTATTATTTTAACATGCTCATAATAAGGAACACTTCGTGTCATCTGACATTTTGATTTATTACTAGACCAAAATTTAACATTAAGAGTTCAAGATTAAAATATTTATACACTAAACCGTTTTCTTCAATTGGGTAAGGTTTATTATTTTATATTATATATTAGTTATTCATATTAAGGTACATTATTTATTATTAAGCTACCGGTAGTATTCATTTAGCAGACATTTAAATTTACCGAAATCTCATTTTCTCAAAAAACATTAGATTTTAACTAAACATTTAGCCGCTTTTTAGAAACTTCTGGTTGTTTCTAGAAAAGCACTTTAATAATATCACTCGAGAAATTATTAAAAACTCCGTTTCAAAATTGTTGCACAATTTTTAAATTTTGCTAAAAACATACAGTACTTATTTTTTTAACCAAAATTTTAGATCTACTCTTGACTAAATTGCCACGCACGACCCTCATTGTGAAAAATATTTAAAAATGCGTCACTTCCGTTTCCGCTTTAACGAAAAATTGTAACATATTGATTGGTGGTTCGAGAGGACCAATCACAGCAATACCTGTGCGCAAATCCTTGCGTCATGGTTGTGTCCTCAAAAATTCCAACATTCGACTGCATTCGAATCATCTCTCGCTTGTGTGTTCACTTGTGTTTCGCAATCCGCAGTTATAACATTGCAGTTACAAATTACATAGTGTCTTGTGAATTGTGATACCGGCTTTTTAAGACTTCCCACTTTAGTTAATAACAACTCTAAACTGTGATATTATTTTCCTCATTTGAAGAAATCAGTTCTGCTAAAAATAACGGTTAGTGATCTAAAGATTTACCATATACGAAGTGAAGCAGAAATGGATAAGCGAAGAGAAGCTTGGTTATTACAACAAGAGAGGGAAAGAGAGCATGAAATACGTAAACAAAAAATGATTTTGGAGTATGAATTAAAAAGAGCAGCAATTCTGGGTTCTAAGGGTAGTTCAGAACAATTATCGAATCAAAATCAAAACGAAAACAGAAGCAAATCTCGAGGTTTTGAAAATTTGAACTGCAACCGGCCAAGACGTGTTTCTAAACCTTCAGTTATGTCGCGGAAGTAAGTATTGCCTGCTATCTTTTTATCTATTACATAAGCTAAACGTGTCTCTAAGTAAAAGTACGATGCATGTGAATAATTATATTAATTCAACCATATATTATTAGCTTAGGATTTTGTAAAAAAAATTTGTAGAAAAAATTATTCATTTTACAGAATTTTATATATTCATTTTGCAAAACATAGACATTCAAAATTTTGCATTTACAAAATAAACAAAAATAGGCTCTAATATACATATAATATATTGCGACTTGCTACAAAACCTAAATAAGTAAAGATTTGAAAAGGTCGCATTCGGAATGCGAAAATCGTTTCGTAATGTTCTATTTCGTTTCTAATACGTTTCTTTAGGAAAAAAAATATTTTTAATAAATATAAAAGAAATCGTTTTCAAGTACCAGTTTTACATCGAAAGTAATTTACAGCCACCATATGTTCTTTTTATTTATTTGGTTTTCCTTAATTAGTGCATAATAAATCCGGAAGTACAATTTTTGATCGGATAAAAATTAAAATCTAGCTGCGTAGATTGTGAATTTTTTTTTCCAATGTGAAACGCATTGATGCAATAGCAAGTAAAACATTATAATTTAGTATGCGTCAAATTTATCATCTAAAAGAATTGATTATATTCTATATTATCAGGATCGAATCAGCTGGTGGAAATATACCATTATTTGCGGGCCCCGAAGAACTAAAGTTTAATAAAACAGAACTTCGCAGCATAAAAGTGGACATACATCGCAATATTCCTGAAGGAATGGCTACATATTGCGAACTTCAACGTGATATTATTAATCTTGAAGAAGTCAAATTAAAAAGACGAGGGGGTAATGTGATTTGGTTTGCTTTTTTTTAAAATAGAAACCATATCTGTAAAATTCTATATTTGCTAAGAATCATACAAAACGTAGATCGTAGTTTAAAACGTTATAATGATACATGAAGAAAAATGATATTTTCGACATAATATGGAGTTGTGCATTGATATAAAAGATAAATTGTGAAATTTCGCTATGAAATTACATGCTTAGGAGGTAAGGGTGTTCGTAGTCAATATAATTTCTTAAGTTATTTTCACGTCCGAATCAATGAAATACAAGTTTAATAATTTTGAAAGGAAATTTAAATACTTGGTCGATAAATAAACTAACTTGTTAAAAATTCATCTTTTTGTGGAAGATTCATGATTTTAGTTAAAGTTTCACTTCTTATTCTTTAGACGTAAATTTAACCAATTTGTGGAAAATTATTTTTTTTTGTAGAAATTGAATTTTTTGTTTAAAATGCAATGTTTTAGGTGCAAACTAATCGCTTTTGTTCAGGATTAAACAGGTTTGTTGGTAATGGATCTCTTTTTATTTAAATAAACTGTCCTAAATTTAATGATTTTTTCGTTCTAGTATAAAATATTACATTTTTTACTGAGAATTCATCATTTTTGTTAAAAATTAATTTTTTTTGTCTACAAATACTGTGAAAACCTGGATTTATAATTAATGTTGGGATTGACCGTGACATTGTATCCAGTCTCTTAACTATTTTGTCTCCAGGTTTCTCTGTTTTGTGACGCCTAAGTGAACACCGCATCACCTCTCAACCGTCCCCGCCGCGCAAAGTAAATTCTCGGGAGCACTAAATCTATATTCGACTATGTTTGGCTGGAAATTGATATATTTTTGTTATTGAAAATTTGCCCTTTTTTTGTAGAAAATTGATTTTTTTAGTTAGAAAAATAATTATAACATTTTTGATTGATAATTACTTTTATGTTGAAAATTGAACTATTTTGTAGTAAATTCACTTTTAGTCGAAAGTGTAACATTTTACATGAATTTTTGTATTGACTGAAAAGTCTGACAGAGGTTGAAAATTAACCCTTGTTGCGATTTTGCATCATGGATAGAGGGAATCTACCATTCAGTAGCAATTGTTACATTTAAAGAATGTTTATTTTGTTTTTAAATGTGTAATAATTAAATTTCAATCGTAATAGATGAAGGTGTAAGGCCATTATTTGATCGAGAGGAGTTAAAATTACGTGAAAGAACTACCAATAATGAAGTAGAGGAGCGGCGCACGGTTAAAACAATAGATTCTCCAAGATTAGGTAATGTACTTTTTACATAATTTATTTTTAAATTAAATTTTCGTTTTAGATACAAAAGTGATGCAATGTGGATAAATGTTATTGAGTAAATTTGATATTTAAATATTTTATAGTGAATAAATATTAAAATTCTTATATAAAACCATAAAAGTATTGACTTTTATGCAACCTTCATAATTTCAAATCGGGAAAAATATATATGTCTATATTGTATATTGTTTTCTATAGGAAAAACGAACCATTCATTGAGAAGACTCTCTAGGTCTGTAAGTTCTTTGAGAAGGCATGGGCACAGTGCTTCAAAGGATTCTTTAATTGGTGCTTCCAGGTTCGTGATTCAGCAAACATTAGCTGTTTGCTAACGATATTGCACTGTACAATGTTCAAAATTGAGAATGCGAAATATTATGGAATGAGTAAACAATCACACAAGAACAAGTTAAATTTACCAGCATATAAAAATAATATTACACTTTGAATCTAGGAAATGATAATATTAATTTGTTCTGCAGGACTATTTTATATTTTCATTTTGTGAATTTGTTTCTCACTGCCCATTTCGCATTTTTAGTATTTACAAAGTACTTTTCAGTAAATAAGTATTTTTAAGTATAATCGAAAATATTCTTTCTAAATTTTATCAGAATATATGTTGTGTGGTCGTCCTTTCGGTAGGGGTCCACTTTAAGGATCAATATGAGTTCAAAAATTTTTCTGAGGGCTTTTAATAGGATTTCTCCAAATATTGTTTTTAGGAACTTTCTGAACCAACAGAGTGGTCCCTTAGTACGGGCGACCATATTTCATTAAATCACACATTGCGACGTTGAAGAGCCACTACAGCACATTTTTTAGAATTTTATTTTTGCGTTGAACGAAATTTGATTTTTAATTAAAAATTAGAAAAGCGAATCTTCTCTCTTAAAAGCTTTCTGGCTTTTCACGAAATCGATTAAAAATTTCAAGAGGCTATGCAAATTAATAACCTTTCTTTAAATAAGTTTTTATTTTAATATGAAATTGAACGTGAAAAATTTTCTTATTTATTTTACCTTTGCATACAAAAGTCCAAACAAATTTAAATAAATTTTGTACATAGCTGTTTACAAAGTAATTTGTATATGTCCTTGTCAAATATTTTTGGTATCATGAAAAGCAACTTTAAATTAGATGTAGTGGCTTTTCAACGCAATAATATGGATAATGCATTTTGACATTTGTGGATATTGTGCTGGAATGGGGGGATTGTTGATAAACCTTAATCAATAAACCTATTGTGAAAGGAAACTGTTTACTTACCGGGAAAAAATATGAAAAATGTATTTTTTACTTATTCAAATTATTTAATTGTTATTAAAAACTATATTTTTATTTTTTTCCGATACGGCTAACATTTTTATCTCAAAATATGTATTGAGTAATAGTAGTAGTATTTTTTTATCGTAATATTTACGATTCCCTCACTCTTGCCTGAATCTTGTTAATGTCAAAAACAAATGCACTGAGATTGCTTTTTTAATGATATGAATTTACTCATGAGTATGCTGTTATATAAAAAATTATACAGTTATATCAAAATCGATGAAAATATTGCAATATTTAGAATTAAGATGGTTTTGAGAGATTACAGTAATTGTAAATGATTTGATAACAGAGAATGTAGATTATCTCACTAATTTTTGTTAGGTAGTTTTCAAAATTTTACCTAATATTTGTGGATGTTTTAAAAATTTCATACACATTTCTAAGTATCGACTGGTTTGAATTTATTACAAAATATTTCAGAAGTTTTAAAGAGATTAAAAAAAAATTAGTAAGATTTAATAATAAGCATTCAAATAGTTTCAGAAGATATTAAGTAACTTTGCAAAATGTGAAAGAATGTCGTTCTATTTTATTTTTAGTTTCTTATATTTCAATTTAAAAAATAGAAAGTTAATGAGCCTTTCTGCTTTTTTCTGAAACTAGGAGTTTAGAAATCGTATTATTTTTTACTAACAAGGTCACTACGGTTATCGAGTTGTATATAATTTTAGGCCCTGCACTTTATGTTCATTTCTTTTTCCTTAGAAAAATATTATAATGTAAGGAATCAAACTTTTAAAAATCCCCAAGGTACTATAATACATAAACATTATGAGAAGAAAGTTTTCTCTAACGTATATTTGTAATTACGTTGGTGAATATAGTAGTAACACGACATGACTAATTTGTCATTGTCAGTGTTGGATATGAAAAAAAGCTCATAGTTTTTAAGGCAAACTTTTGTTATTACTATGTAAGAAAAGATATGAAAGTTAAGCAGATTTAAAAATCCAAGGTATGAAATATAGGTTTGTATAACATAATCTTTTACTTAATATTGATAGAATTACTTCCAATTCTGTGGATTTACAGCAGTATTTGGTTGTTTCGTAATTCAGGTCCTACATACCTATAGTGTATAATCACTAATTTTAATATATTGGCACGTATCGTAACTATTATTACGTTAAATTACTTATTTTACATACATTAGTATCTTTAATTAATGATTATCTACTGTAGGGTGGTTTCCCCTACAATTGCGATTTATATCATTAACTATATCAAGAACTATATATATACATACATACATACATACGTGGTTGTGGCTGAAATTTTACCGCGCTTTCTCTGGGAGCGGGTGCAATTTTCCAGACTAGCACCCGCTCCCGGCGAAATCCTGCGGTTCTCCTTATGACAAATTTTCAAATTATATATATTAACTACAAATTTATATATTTATTTAAATATTTTAAAAGAAGTTTCTAGTTGTGAACATCACAATCTATGAGTAATATTTATAATATTCTAAAAACAATTAATTTTCTAAGAAAAAAACACAATCCTGTCTAATGTATATAAACCACCAGAAGTATTCAATTTTAAAAAATTTTTTAAACATTCAATTTATGCAAGCAATTTATAATATTGTAAATTTTGTTCGATAATATTAGTCTGTAAATTTTGATAAAATCCAAAGCAGCAAAATAGTTTCAAGGTATATTATTTTTGCTTTTCCATGTTTTAATTTAAACAAAAAAGAAAGTTTATAATTCTGTCTTCTTTATCTTTGAAGACAATATTTTAAAAAATAGAACATTGTTCACTAACAAGGACACAAAGTGTACCGAGTTACATATTATTTTAGGACCTATAATTTATGTTAATAGCATTCATTATAATCCAAGGTTGAAATAATTGAATATTCTAGCTATCTGAAATTTCTGAATATACTACAATGAATAAATTAGTTATTGTGAGATGAAAGTTTTCACTGACGTATTGTTAAATCTAGTAGTAAAACGACTATGTATGAAAGGATATGAAAACTACGAAGATTTAAGAATCTAGGCTATGAAATGAAGGGTGCTGTTTCAAAAGGGTGTAAGCGTCATTTTTGCGAAAATGAGATTGTTTTCTTTAAAGCTTGACTGTGTGTAGGCTCACCAAAATACGGTGAGCGTACATCTACATAATATTTTTGCATAGCTTTTTTTAATTAATGATTATAATTTGATTTATTGTCTACAGTTTTCTTGGAACTTAATATTATTTTTCACTCCAAATTTTCACGCTTCAATTCAGTACTGACATGAAATCGGAGTAGTCTAAACTTGGTGATGTCACGGAATTGTTTTGGGGGTAAAATGTATTGTTTTCTAAAGAAAAATATCAGAAATATTTGTTTTTTAACTTAACTAGTTGTGCTATCTGTACTCACAATTATGATTAAAATCCTAAAAAAATGGTTAAAATGTTCCCATGCTGAAACCTGGAATGAATAACGTTTTTAGGCATGACTTGCAGTAGCGTTGGTTCTAAGTCCAGGGAATACAAACGTAAACAGACAGGAACACATAAGTTACTTCTGTTGGATTTTAACGCATCCCATGTGAAAAAGTTGTATATAGTGGACAAAACAATTTTATTTTTCACTTCTTTCATACATTTTTCTGTGTAAAAAAAAAGAAAAATATCAGTGTTTCGGAGGTTTTGTCTACAATATATAAACTATAAATAACTTTGTCACATGAGATAATGCAACTAACGCACTGAGAGTGCGACCCTCATGCTGGCTGTCACGCTTGACTGAGCACCGTCTCTCTCTCTCTCTGTATCGTGGGTCCCCTCGTCGGGAAACTGCCAAAGACATCAATTCTCAGAATATTGTCAATCTGAGATTTCGAAATCCAGGTTTCAGTTTAGTTCCCTTTTGAAACGCTACCCTTTGAAACATGGTTTGTTATAAGATATTTTCTTTTACCTAAAGCTGAGATAATTGTCACAAAATAATCTGACTGAATTCGCAGCAGATAGTATTTTTATTTCTGAAAATATATTTGCCGTTTTAAACAATCTGAGATTGACAGAAATGATCACATCTGTTATTTTGTAACGTTTCTTTTCAATAATATATATAAAAATGAATATAAATTATCCGTGTCCAATATACACATTTTATGCCATTACGTTGACGAAATAAGTTAATTTTACACTTTCTGTCAACTGAAAATTATCCAATTATGTTTGGCAGTACAGCTGTTAAACATTTGCGAGCATAATCAGTGTTAACAGGTTTGTTTTTCTGAAAACTATTTTATCCATATTAATGTACTATAAGTGCTATAATAAAATTATTTCTTTTCAGGACAGTAACTTTAAGGGTTCACTATTTCTGCAAGAGTGATCCTTATTTACAACTATTCACATATGAATTGTGTTTAGAGCAGGCAATACTTTTGTGTGTGTGTTATTACAATTTGTTTTGTTCTAGCTACTATACTGCTTTGCTGAAGGAAGAAATTTTACATTGGACGAGGCGCAATGTCGCAAACCGACGCAGTTTTCTCATTGCAATGCTTTCACTGAAAATGATGATTTTTGAATATCATTTTAATTTGCACTTGTTCATTCACTTCAGATTCCTTTTAAAAACTTTAGAATATCCTAAACTGACAGAAAAAGACATCAGAAATATTTGTGCTAAAACTCCAAAAATTACATTTACATTTATGACAACAATTTTTTGATACAACAATTCTTTAATTTGAAAGGTAGATCAGTGTTTGCATTGAAACTTAATGTTGCATTTATGAAATGCTACCATAGTGAGTACGTAAGTTTAGCATCGATAAGAGGTAAGATTCTTTAAAATATTAATATACTTATATGATACTATGCACTATAAAATATATGTATCATGATATAATGTTAAGTTTTCTTTTTTTTTTGCTTTTCTTGTTCTGATTGAAGTTCAGGAATAGACATATCATTGAGTATAATCCAAGTTAAGTGTTACATATACCTCATTTCTGATTGTAAATGTCAATTAATTTGAACTATTTCAGATTTGAATACTACTGTATGTAATAATTTATACAAGGATTTTTAAATATGGATATTTTTAAACCATTGTAGTTCTTTAAAAATATAACAAAATTTAAATCGTTAACCTATTTTCATAGGCATGACGGGTCTATCCACAAGATAGAAAGTAATCATCGTAGAAACTGGTCAAATGAAAGGTAATATTTTTTTAAAATTTATTGTCTTCTACTAAAAGAACTGGTATGTGTCAAATTAAGAAAGCAATATCTAAAATTGTTGTATACTTATAATAGTGAGTAATACAAATGTGTGTATGTATTGCAGAGATAGAAGTGATATTCGGGATCAAAGTAAAGGACACGAGAGAAGGCATAGATCCAAAGATTTCACTGAACACAATTCAATCCGTCGTTCAGATAATAAGAATTCACTAAAACGTAAACCGTCTCCTGAAAGGTCTTACTATGCGGAAAGGAAAAGGTAGTTTGCACAAAAATGATTCATCTCAGTAAGAAAATATGATTAATTTAACTTTTATATTATTTGTTTGCGATCGTTTAGAACATGAAAATGAGGTATAAAATCAAAACGGTGAAATTACTTGCTCTTTATCAGTTTAAATAACTGTTAACGAAGAATTTGACTGATAATATTTTGTCGCAAAACCTATTGCTAATATTAT
The DNA here is from genome assembly GCF_010883055.1 of Belonocnema kinseyi. Taxonomy (NCBI): domain Eukaryota; kingdom Metazoa; phylum Arthropoda; class Insecta; order Hymenoptera; family Cynipidae; genus Belonocnema; species Belonocnema kinseyi. Next base: position 37,131,162 of record NC_046665.1, read on the forward strand.
TTACCACGCGCAATTCTCAGGTCTGATCGAGCTGATGAAAAACGTTATCGAGAATCTCGAGGTAGATCAAGAGAACAACGCAAAAGAGAAAGATCTATTGAAAGTCGTGGAAAAGATAGGTCTAGAGATGGAAGGATGCCAACTCTACCACATTACGTAGAGCAAGTCCCTGTTCCTGTGTATTGCGGGGTAAGCTATGCTAGTATTATTCTTTCAAATGGTAAAGTAAATACTGTATAGTGTAATAAGCTTCAAACTAGTCTTTAGGAATAAGAATGCATCAAGCAGTTCGATAAATAAAGATTTCAGCACTTTGCGGATCATTTTCAAGAATTGCTGCTGACTTTCTGAGAGTCTTCTCTTAAAAGTATTACAATATGAAATTACAAATAAAAGCAAAAGAACTTTTAAACTTGAACTATCTGTATAAGGTCCACCTTTTACGAGTAACTAATTGACTTAATTTCTCAATTTAACAGAACTTTTCGCCAAGACCGATAATGATGGGTCTAATGATGCCAGTAGGCAGACCTTGGGCTAGAAATAGTATTCCAGTTGGACCAAGGATATCTTTTCTGCCTCGATTCATGCACCCACGCATGTTCAGACCAGCTGACCTGCTATCGAATTCGAGTAAGACTGCTCTGCATATTGTAGAATTTCACATATTTTTTACATTTCTCACCAAACTTCATCATTAAGAGCATTGTCGATGCTGATTTCAAAGCATTCAAGTATTTAATCGTAATGTTTGGTAACATTATTTTAAACCAACTTTTCTTTTTACAGGATTCAGTTAAATGTTTTCATGAAACAGATCATTAAAGGATTGGCTTCTCAAATATCTTTAACTGCAAACACTAAGTATTAAGGCACCAGTCATAGCTCATAAGTATAGTTCATTTTACAATAGTATATTGTGATACTAGGGCACGAAGTAGGTGATTCACACTCATGAACCACCTACGCATACTAGCAACACATACGAATTTTCGAAACAACTGCGTGCGAAGTGTGCGAATAACTAACCGATTTTATTCGCACACGGCTAGCTAAGTGTGTGCGAATACATTCTGACACAGTTGTTTCGAAATTATATTAAAACACTTTTTAATTTAATCAAAATCTGTGATGTTTGCTTAATTATAATAAATAATATTTTAATTTGAAAACATTATTATGAGTAACCAAATACATACCTAACAAATCTATTCTGATAAAAAATGATTAAGATAACTTTTAGAAACACAGATAGGCTATGCGAAATAAATTGTAGTCTTATTTTTTTAGTTATTCACTAAACTAATAATAACTGTTTGTTATTTAGATGACAATAAATGCTTAGAAATTTTAATTTTAATAACATAGACGTTTCAGAATGGATTTATCAGGTTGCCTTAATTCCTATTAATTTCCTGGAATACAATACTCAGCTTCACTGTCTCTTACGACTATTTTAATTATTTTTTGTGTGGAAATCTTTTGTAGTGTTCCAATCAGTCGGTTTGTTTTAGTATACGATGTATTATTTAAGAGATTTTATGTACATAATATACGCAAATTATTTCGCAACATAATAAAGTGCATTTTCTTAATAAAAATAACATTCGAAACATTCCTTACATTTTAGTTTAATAAAATGCGGCTTTCGATCTTGTTCATAAGCAGTGTAATGAGTTCAATACTATAATGTTTGTACAATCAGGATACATAGGTAATCTTATTCAAACTTTAATGTTGCTACTATATATATCATTTACTAACCTGAATTTCGACCATTTTGTTGACTACTAGTGAATGTGGCACTGAATTGTATGTAGAAATGATTAATAAATGTTTCCACCAATAAAGTTTTATTATTTTCTTTAGCACGCATTGGCATTAATCATTAATATTAATAGTGCCCTTTTTCAGAATTGTGATAACTTGACCTGACTTTCTTGAGCACCGATAGAAAGCATATGAATGGGTTGAGATTCAATATGAAATGGAGTTCTTAAAAGATCACACCCAATGGTAAAAATACGATGCGTACATAGCAATTTTCAATAAGCGTGAATCTGCCAATTGTAGGTTACCTCAGGCTGTGTGCAACTGAGTGAACTATGCAGATTAAAATTTTAAAGAATTAATTGTTTCGAATGAGAAGTATGAGGTAATAAATTTGAATAGTACAATGCTGATTGATCAAAAATTACAGGAATTCAAATTAAATAATATTGTAATATATTATAATTAACGCGACAATTTTTTTATAAAGTAAATGATTATTTAGTTGTAATTCTCTTTTTAAAGTAGTTTTATTAGATTATCCTGTACAGGAATGATAAGATTTACACTGAATTAAGGGCCAGTGACATTCATCATATTCAATGCGCATGATAATGGCTGCAGGGAGTCCACGTGTTAGAAACACTCCGCATTTCTCTTATACCCATTTGCATCGCAAACATCCAAATGTTAAGACTTCCAATACCCGCATTTTTGGTCAAGGTAATTTCGATAAGATAAAACGTGAGTGTTAGTTTTTGTAGATTTAAGATTCATATATGGTAAATGTGAAATAAATAAATTTTTAACATTCTGATGTGGTGTGATGCAAATATGTCAAAAAAATTTTCAGCAAAATCAATTAAAATGCCTAAAAATAAATAGTCTGTAAATAAAAATAGACTACATGTATGTCAGGATTTTCTTAAAAGTTTCCAATTGAACTATTTTTTAATAAATAATTTTAACTATTTAAATTAAATTTGTTTTATTTAAATTAATAATTTTTTATCGGAATTATTGTTCCTCTGTCGGTTAATGCTGATTCATAATTGTTACTGAATGGGTCCGAGAAAAAAAGTACGTGTCCGATTAAAAAAGTTAATTTCTCATTCAAAATTCACTTTAACCTATGGGCGACTATCTGGAATTCCAGTGACAGATACGCAATTCAGAAGACCTCAAAACCCTTTCAAATGCAAGTGAATGGATTTTTGTTTCCTGGGATTCAACATTCGTCAAAATGCTGAGTGAATTGAGTTGAATGCGACTGACAGACCTCAAATAATTCCTATGAGTATTCTACGATTCATTAATGTGCATATGAATGGGTTGAGATTCGATATGAAATGGAGTTTTTAAAAGATCACACCCAATAGTAAAAATACGATGCGCACATAGCAATTTTCAATAAGCGTGAAGTTGCCAATTGTATGTTACCTCAGGTTGAGTTAAACTGAGTGGAATATGCAGATTAAAATTTAAAAAAATTAATTGTTCCAAATGAGAAGTATGAAGTGATAAATTTGAATAGGACAATGCTGATTAATAAAAAATTAAATTAATTAAAATTAAATAAAATTGTATAATATTATAATTGACGCAACAATTTATTTATAAATTCAATGATTATTTAGTTGTAATTCTTTTTTTTACAATGGTTTCAATAGATTATCCTGTACAGAAATGATAAAATTTACACTAAATTAAGTTCCAATTACATTCAATTTATTAAGTGCACATGCTAATGGTTGCAGGGAATGCACGTGTTATATAACCAACATATTGTAACATTCATTTTTCAGTTTCAGTATAAACATAAATTAAATGAAAAATTTCAACTTTTGATGTGTTAAATATATAAATAAATTTTTAATATTCTAAACTGGTGTTATGAAAATATGTGGGAAAAAAAAATTCAACAAAATTCTAAAAAATGCCTGGAAATAAGTAGTCTGTGAATAAAAGTAGGCTAGATGTATGCCAAATTTTCTTAAAAGTTGCCCATTAATCTATCTTTTAATAAATAATTAAAAATAATTAAATTAAATTTGTTTTATTTAAAATAATAATTTTCTATCGGAACTATCGTACCTCTATCGCCTAATGCTGATTCCTAATCGCTGCTGAATGGGTCCGAGGTAAAAATTACGTGGCCGATTAAAAAGTTGCTTTCTCATTCAAAATACACTCTAATCTGTATCTGTAATTGCAGTCACAGATGCGCAATTCAGAAAAACCCAACCCCATTCAAATGCAAGCGAATGGACTTATGTTTCCTAGGTAAAACATGAATAATTCATACTAATGCTGTTATTAATTCACTTTAGTAAGGCATTCCTCTAAAATTATTTTAAATACTTAAATACTTCTCTCAATTAATTATAAAATACACATAATCTGAATTTAGAAAATCTATTCATATTACAGTAAAAATATTATTTATACTATTTTACTTAAAAATGATATGTGGGTGCAAGTTATTTATATAAACTATTAAAGAAGTCTAATAAAAAATGGAATTTTTTGCCGCCAGAATGTCGAAACTCACCATATTTATTTTTTATTATTATCACATACACTTTTCGCTGCTTATTTACTTTTTAATTGATTTAGGAGCTATTTGCAATAATTGGCATTTTAGGGTCAAAATTAGTACAAACTTGCGTTAAGACAAGAAAGCTTCGAATGTTGACGAATTTTCATCAGAAATTGGAACAATTTTTTCAATTTAAAGCCAAACTATTATATTATACTATTATATTTATACACCAAACTCGCTTTCAGTCCTGTGTCGGGGGTTGCCTTCGAGTGAGGGGGGCCTGACTTGAAGGCAACCCC
>NC_046665.1:37135872-37141314 GCF_010883055.1 Belonocnema kinseyi
ATCAGCCTTGGAGGAGATTATGTTGAGAAATAAAAAAAAAATTCTTAAAAACGTTGTTTTTCTTGGTCAGGCCGGAAACTTATCAATCCACCCTCGTAGTATTAAAAAGAAAAAATAATTTATCCTAATGACTTTTTTCGATCAAAAGAAAATTATCAGAGTTATAGCGTTTTCAAAATTTTTTTAATCAGCCGAAAATCAAAATTTTAAGCCAAAAAACGCACGATATGAAAAAAAGTCAGGAGAAGAAAAACATTTCTTTTTGAAAGCTCTACAAGGTTATTATAACAAATTTTTGGATTTTCTTCAAAAATTCAAATTTTGATTGTACAAAAAATAATGAAAAATAAAAAATTCGATTTTGTGGACAAACTATGTAGGATACGAAAAAAGACGAATTAACAAAAATTGTTCTCAAAAAAGATCTACAATTTCGTTAAGAATCACTTTTTGATAGGACGTGTACTTTTTGTTTTATTCGTGAAAAATAACATTGAAAAAAATTTTAAATTGTGTGGAAAAACCACGAAAGTTACGAGAAAAAATTCAACAAAATCTGTTTACAAATGTCTGTGGGAAATCGAGCGCGCAGCGCGAGTGTCACAATGAGAATGTGTACGTCAAAGCCTACAAAGCTTTGAGAAACTTAATCTTTGACTATACTTAATTAAGTAGACAATTCAGAATATGAAGACGCATATAAATACTGCCATCTAAAAGAGATCTTTTTGATAAAGTTTTTTTCAAGCATTCCAAATGCAAAGAAGAAATATCCGAACGCGAAGCGCGAGGTAATCCATTATCGAGCGCGAAGCGCAAGATTGGACCGTCGCGCGCCCTAGGCGCGCTCAAACTTGCGAGCAAAGCGAGCCGCGCGCGCAGCGCGTAATGAGGATGTGCCCGCGAAGAGGGCAGATTTTTTTCATTACAGGGGGTAGTTTTTTAAACAAGGGTTGGCTTTAAAAATGCGATTCATAGCTCATTGTAAAGCAAAAAAAAGCAAAAAAATCTAAGCTAGTCATTTTGTTTAATTTATTGATTTTTCCATGGTTTTTGTAGAGGGCGCCGCTGAGTTGCCGGGAAGCTAGCGCCGCCCTGCTTTCTCGAAAACTAATAGAGCAAAAGAATGCATTTTTTTGGTAAAAAATAGCAAAAAATATACATTATATGAAATATTGGAATAAAATGAAGATGCCAAATATCGATGCTGGCGATTCTCATGATTTGAATACTTCGCGCGCCTCTTGATATGCATATATTTTGAGGTTACGTTATTTCAGGTATAAAATATAAATTATAGAACTATTAATACTATTACATATATAAATATATACATATATTATTAATGATAATATTATGATTATATTATATTATAATAGTCTTATTAATATCTTGTTCCGCATTTGAAAGAAATTAAAGAAATTGGCGGTTTTGGAATTCATCTCGTTTGGATAAAAACACAATTATTTGATTGAAAAATTAATTATTTTGTTGAAAATGTAACTATTTTGTAAAAAAAGTCCTCTTTTCCATCAAAAGTTCAACTACTTTGTTACAATTTTTCTTTTTTTTTTCTTTGAAAGTTCATCACTTTCGTTGAAAATACATTTTTGAAAGTGACAATTAAGCTATACCATTTTTGGTTAAAAAATCATGTATTTTGTTAAAAATTCGTCTTTCTTTTTAGAAATTAAATTGTTTTATGAAAAATTTATACTTTTTTATTAAAAATTACATTTTCGGATGAATTATCAACTGTAAATATTTTTTGGTTGCAATTCGATTATTCGCTTAATGTTGAACCACTTAGTAAAAAAATTAATTTTTTTCTTATTAAGGATTCATAATTACAGTTGAAAATTCAACTATTTGCCTTTAAATTGAGTTAAAAATTCAGTTTTTTTGTAGATAATACTCTTTTTGACTTTAAAATTCAACAATTTCGTTGAAAGTTCATGTATTTTGTTGGAAATTGACCTTGTTTGGTAGAAATTTAATCTTTTTGGTTGAAAATGTATTATTTTTGGACTTTGGTCAAAAATGCAATTGTTTGGTTGAAATATCAACTGTACATCTTCTTGGGTTTAAAAGTCGATTATTTCATTAAGAGTTGAACTACTTTGTAAAAAAAATAAGTTACATTACAAACAACTGTTAAAAACTATACAAATTCGAACAGAATGGTTCGAAATAGAAAGCCTTGAATTCTTAAATTTGTAATGAGCTAAATTTTAAGTTTGAATGCTACAATTTTTATTAAAAAAAAGATTCGAAATTAATTTAAAACTTGAAATTATTTCAAATAATTTGAAACATGATGTAGATTTTTGCAGATTTAAACAAAAAATGAAGCTTGTTGAGAATTGTGAAATATTTAAAATGAATAACAAAAATTGTTGTGATTGCTAAGAAAATTGAAAATTATTTTTTATTTTGAAAAACTAATTTTATGTGAGTATTTGAAAAGATTTTAGAAAATTAAAAAAAAAGAATCAGGACGATTTTAAGGCAATTTTTTATTTTGCAGTTTTTTTAATTTTAGTAAAAACTCTAATTAACAAAATATAGCAATTTTCAAGCCAAAAGTTTACTTTTTAACAAAATAAATTAAATTTCTATCAAATAATTGGTGTTTTAACTAATACAATGTACAGAATAAAGTTTCAACCAATAATGTAATAGTTCAATTTCCAGATAAAAACGATTAATTTTTAATCAATCCTTGAATAGTTACATTTTCAGATTAAAATAAATAATTTTTAACCAAAAAAATAAAATTTCAACAAAGTTGTTAAATGATACATTTTCAACCAAAAAGATTAAATTTCTACGAAACAAGGTCAATTTCCAACAAAATACATGAACTTTCAACGAAATTATTTCATTTTAAAGTCAAAAAGAGTATTATCTACAAAAAAGCTGAATTTTTAACCCAAAAATATGATTTTTCAAAAAAATTTTAATTGTCGTCCAAATAGTTTAACTTTCTATGAACTTGTTGACTTTTAACGTCCAAAAGATGCATTTTTTACCGAAAAGTATTTACAGTTATTTCGACCGAAAAATTAAATTTTGTAACAAAAAATATAAACTTTCCATAAAACAATTTAATTTCTACAAAGAAAGACGAATTTTTAACAAAATACGTGATTTTTTAACCAAAAATGGTATAGATTAATTGACAATTTTTAAAACGTATTTTCAACAACACATAAAACATATTTTCAGCAGAATAGTTAAATAAATTGAATTTTTCTTATTAAGGATTCATAATTATAGTTCATGTATTTTGTTGGAAATTGACCTTATTTGGTAGAAATTTAATCTTTTTGTTGGAAATGTATCATGTAACAACTTTGTTAAAAATTTACTTTTTCGATTAAAAATTATTTATTTTAATCTAAAAATGTAAGTATTCTAGGATTAATTAAAAATTAATCGTTTTTGTCTGGAAATTGAACTATTCCAATTTTGCTTGAAACTTTATCCTGTACATTGCATTGGTTAAAACACTAATTATTTGATAGAAAATTTATATATTTTGTTAAAAAGTAAACTTTTGGGGTGAAAATTGATATATTTTGTTAATTAGATTTTTTCCTAAAATTAAAAAAACTGAAAAATAAAAAAATTGCCTTAAAATCGTCCTGACTCCTTTTTTTTTAATTTTCTAAAATCTTTTCAATTACTTAAAATTAAATTTTCAAAATAAAAAATAATTTTCAATTTTCTTAGCAATCACAACAATTTTTGTTATTCTTTTTAAATATTTTACAATTCTCAAAAAGCTTACTTTTTTTTAATCTGCAAAAACCTACATCGTGTTTCAAATTATTTGCAATAATTTCAAGTTTTAAATTAATTTTAAATCTTTCTTTAAATAAAAATTGTAGCGTTCAAACTTAAAATTTAGCTCATTACAATCGTAACAATTCAAGGCTTCTATTTCGAACCATTCTGTTCCAATTTGTATAGTTTTTAACAGTTGTTTGTAATGGATTGTTTTAAATGAATGGTCAAATATTGTTGATAGTTAACGAAATCTTTCTTTTTTTAATTAAAAAATTGCAAATTGAATGGGTTAAAAATAAAATTTTTTCAGACTGAAATAACATTTGAAGTCATAATTAAAAATAATTTTATAATATAGTATCTATTAATTCTTCAATTTTGAATGGATTCAGAATTATCTTGTAAAATCAATTATTTTTCAATTTGTGGTACCTTCAATTAAATTTAAAAAGCATTTTATTTTAAAATTCTTTCAATTAAAAAAAATCATAATCGAAATGAAATAAATAAATTTTCTATCAAATAATTTATGTTTTAACTAATACAATGTACATGATAAAGCTTCAACCAAAAATGGAATAATTCAATCTCCAGAGGAAAACTGTGAAAAAAAATTGAATTGAACAAGAAAAAAAACAACTAAGTAGTTCAACTCTTAGTGAAATAATAGACTTGTAAATCCAAGAAGATGTACAGTTGATATTTCAACCAAACAATTGCATTTTTGACCAAAGTCCAAAAATGATACATTTTCAGCCAAAAAGATTTGATTTCTACCAAACAAGGTCAATTTCCAACAAAATACATGAACTTTCAACGAAATTATTTAATTTCAAATTCAAAAAGAGTATTATCTACAAAAAAACTGAATTTTTAACCCAATTTAAAGGCAAATAGTTGAATTTTCAACTATAATTATGAATCCTTAATAAAAAAAAAATAATTTTTTTACTAAGTATTTCAACTTTAAGTGAATAATCGAATTTTCCACCCAAAAATTATGATTTTAATTTTTAACAATACAGTTGCATTCACAACAAAACGACTTTGCAACCAAAGAATATTTACAGTTGATAATTCATCCGAAAAATGTAATTTTTATTCAAAAAGTATATATTTTCCATAAAACAATTTAATTTCTACAAAGACGAATTTTTAACAAAATACATGATTTTTTAACCAAAAATGGTATAGTTTAATTGTCAGTTTCCAAAATGTATTTTCAACGAAAGAGATGAACCTTCCAAGAAAAAAAAAGAAAAATTGTAACAAAGTAGTTTGAACTTTTGATGGAAAAGAGGACTTTTTTTTACAAAATAGTTACATTTTAACGAAATAATTAATTTTTCAATCAAATAATTGAGTTTTTATCCAAACGAGATCAATTCCAAAATCGCCAATTTCTTTAATTTCTTTCAAATGCGGATCAAGATATAAATAAGACAATTATAATATAAAATAATTATAATATTATCATCAATAATATACGTATATATTAAAAAAATTGTCATAAGGACAACCGCCTCGCGCACCCTAAGAACACGGAGTGACCCAAGGAGAACCGCCTTCTGCATTTTTCCCGCAAGTGTTCTAGCATATTGTTGACACGCAGGGATGCTTTTTAGGCTATTAGCAAGTGAAAGCTTGGCA
>NC_046665.1:37141414-37147641 GCF_010883055.1 Belonocnema kinseyi
GTCTGTAAAGGAATCAATACGACGATCGAGCAAAAGCCTCGTGCACCCTAAGAACACGGAGTGACCCAAGGACAACCGCCTTCTGCATTTTTCCCGCAAGTGGTCTAGCATATTGTTGACACGCAGGTTTGCTTTTCAGGCCATTAGCAAGTGAAAGCTTGGCACCTCCAAGAGCGCCAATGATAAGGACGATCAGTTTAACAGAATATTCCGGGTACAATCGTTGCAACTCCCTTATAAGGTCTCGATAGCTCTCTTTCTTTTCATTCTCCTTGGCTATGATGTTTTTGTCAGCTGGTGCCGAAAATTCGATAACGAACATGGTTCGTTTCTCGAAGTCAAAAAGAACCATGTCAGGCCTCGAGTGAGCAACAGAAACAATTGTCAAAAATATAATTTTCCAGTATATTCGGCACTTCCCATTCTCGACAATTAACTCAATTTCCCTAGGAGCATTTGGAGGAGCGATATTAAGGTGAATGCCGTAGGAATGACAGAGATGGTAATAAAGCACTCTTAGTGCCGCATTGTGCCTATGAATGTAGGTCGTTCCCGCGTGAGTTGGACAACTAGATAGTATGTGAGCTAAATGCTTGGGGTGTGCATGCCACGCCGTGCAGCTATCATCGGGAATGTCTTGGCTCAAAATGTGGCGACGGTATGTTAAGGTGGAAATGACACCGCCTTGGCGTGCAAAAATGAAACCCTCTGTACCAGACTTCAATCCGGGCGATTTAAGGAAAGCAAACGTTAGCTCACAAGACATTGACTGATCCTTCACATTTCTGTGGAAGATACCGTGCATCCTTTTATCGAGGAGCTGTTCACGAAAGTTTTTCTCTGGTGCTTTCTTAATCCGGGCTTTCAGGAGTGAGTACTCAAGAAAGATAAGATTTAATGTATTGTGCTCACCCGTAATACTGAAGTCAGGTCCGAGTGTTATATATATATATATATTCCTCTAGAATCAAACCAAAGGGCTTATGACAAAGCCACCGAACGCGTCCTCGGGTTGTGGATAGAGGGGCCCTGTACCAAGGGTTTCCGCTGAATATGGTTACAAAAATAAATAGGCAGTCGCGAACAATTGTCCAGGGGTGGTCCCGAAGGAATTAACCCCCAAGCGGAGGTGTGAAAACCGTGCCGAAAGCTGAATGGCACCTGGGTGAGGTGTCTAGAACGGTGACTCTGGGATACCGGGCGACCTCTCAGAGTACGCAGCCTTATCGTTGCATGCGGGGCTCTAAAAGGATGGACGAACCCCTTTCCCTAGCTTCTCGTGGGAACAGCAATGACAACACCAAACATAGTTGTAGTAAGTACGGTTCAAAAGAACAGAACGCGCAGGACTCCCGACAATGGGTCGGCCAATAATGCCGACCATTCTAGAACTGGGGGAGCCAATGAAAATGGATTCAATGCGATGGATCGGCGAGATCTCGCGACATTTGAATGGACGCAGCGACTGAATCACGACTTGCTAGAATGCTACGATGCGAGTGTGGCCCCTGAACGGGGTTACCTGGCACGACTGCATGCTCTGTAGTGCGAGAAACACCCGGATTTATCGCACTTTTCGTAGCAACGTCTGCGAAACCACGCTGAACTACTACGAAAAAGGGGCTATGTAAGCGGAACGCCTACTCTGCCACAGCTAGAACAAGTCGGCAACAGAGAAAGAGAGGCGACACTAAGACAAACCGCGGGCAGGCATCCATTAGAGGAAGAGCGATGCTTTACGACCCGGAGAAACATCAACACCAAGGTTTCTCTCAAGCCTAAAGATCTGGCTGAAACGGATGACGAGCTTCGTGGACATTTTCCGGAGAATCTGCCCTCTAGGCTATCAATTATTGTGTGTATAATGCAGCGAGAGCTTTGGCGGATGCGAAACGTAAAACAAAACCAACGGGTGATCATAGGACGAAAAGATGAATGCATCCACTTGCCGTAAAGATAGGCTGGGCAAGACAGTACGCGTCCCGCATTCAGTGTGTGATTGACTACATCACATCTGGCAGGTATTTTACCGCCAAGGTTCGAAAGTTCGCGCGCGAACTCCGGACCCGTTATCACACACTTAACAAGTCAAAGCTGCTGACCATCAGACAGCATATTGTTGAGAGAATACTGATACTATAGACGCTAAGAGAAGTCTAGAGCGGAGGAAGAGGTGGGTCAGAGAAAATCAACAGTTTCTCTCTGACCTATCTCGACTTTTCCAAGACCCTCCAGTTACCGTCGACCACACACCCAAACCAGAGGAGGTCGAAGTATTTTGGAGAGAAGTCTACGAAGTTCAGCATAGACTGGACGAAGACTCAGAAAATATAAATAGCTTCAAGGATATACTATATGTGTTGCCCTCATAATATCCTGGTAAAGAATGCCCACCCATAACAATCGAGGAGGTCAAACAAGTATTAAGAGGGATGAAGAACTATTCCGCATCGGGACCAGATTGTATCAAAACTTTCTGGTGGAAGAAGTTTTCTTCAACCCATCAGCATTTGGTCCGTATTTTTACCTCATATTTGAAGTCGAAAGAGCCGATTCCTGAGTGGTTGGTAGAAGGGCGCACAATACTCCTGCTGAAAATAGCAATTTAGCTCACCCGAAGAATTACAGGCCAATAACTTGTCTGAACACACTTTATAAGATATTCACAGCTATCCTAAATGATAGAATTGTTCGGGTAATTGAACCTGTGTAGCAAGAAATGTATGAACAACGAGGCTCAAAGAAAGGCGCAGCATTCTACCGGCGTGACCTATGGATGGCCTGGATTGAGTACACAGCCACACAAAAAAAAACTGTGCGGATCTGGTAACAAAACACACGTATTCCTATGGATTTTGGGGCGCTGAATTTAAATTCGATATCAACATTCACACATCACGTCATGGTTGAGCCATAACCTCGAAAAATGACGAAAAATCATGCACTGAGGCATATAAATTTCAAAATAATGCCAGTGATGAAAATTTTCACTTCAAAAACATGTCAACAACTGTGAAGGATCAACCCTTGCCTGATATCAACTTATTTAACATAACTTTACCCAACAGAACCTGACCTCACCTAACCTGAATTAACAGAAATTTATTGAACTACACGTAAAGCTCGGGAAGCATATTTTCCCAGTAGCAAATGTGTGTTACATCGAATGGGTCAACTCGAGCCTAACCTAGAAATAAATCTAACCTAGCCTAACCTAACCTAACCTCATGAAACACAATTAAACTGATTGTGTTGTCCCGTTGTGTTTGCGGTACCATTTGAATCAGCTTGGGCTTAACCTGCAAAGAGGTCAAACCTATCCTAACATGAAAAAACCTAACCTAACCTAACTTAACTTCACGTAACACAATTAAACTCATTGTGTTATCCCGTTGTGTTTGCGGTACCGTTTCATTCAGCTTCGGCTTAACCTACATAGAGGTTTAACCTATCCTAACCTAAACTAGCCGAATGAAATTCAACCACACGTGTAGCTATGTAAGCGTACGGTTCTCAGTCTTAAATGTGTGCTATATTAACTAGGTTAACTCGATCTTAACCTAAAAATGAATCTAACTTAACAGAACCTAACGAAATTTTGCTTAACGCAACGCAACTTAACTTAAGTGTTCCCGTTGTAACACAATAAAATTCATTTCATTGTACTACAGGTGGTTAAAAATTTAGACGCACATTACTCATTTGAAGAAACTTAGAACCACAAGTAGAATTGACCCCATTTCAATTAACCTGACAATGTTTGTATCGATTAAAATGTAGAACTGTAACTTAATCATGCCAATGAATAAGAGTTTTATTCAAACATTTTTTCTTTCTGCTTTTCTTACACTTAAGGGATATATTTATACTATCTTTCGTGTTTACATTTTATCTTGCTTTTTATCGTAATTAAATTGATTTATAGACCTACTTCAGTCTATTTTCTCCCTGCTATAACGTGTCCTTTTTTCTTCGACGGAACAATGCAAAGAGTTACGCTTACGTTTAAGACCTACATTCGTTTCCCTTTTCTACATCCAGCAAAAATCAGCCATCATGACCTCGTCTCATCTACCCTGATATCGTTGTTCCATCACTTTTATGTCTTGATGAAAACTTTCCCCTTGTTCTTCGCTGAAATCACCAACATTTTCTGGAAACTTATCCAGATGGGAATCTAGAAAGTGAAGTTTTAAATTCATCAAGCAGCCTAACTTTTTGTAGTTTCTTATCATTTTCGCAACAAAATTCTCGTAGACTGGACTTTTTTTGTTACAGAGGAAATTTGCGTTTACTGCTTTAAAACTTTCCCAAGCGTTCATTTGAATTTTCCTCATGTGGCTCACGAAATTAGTATCTCTTGTCAATATTCGAATCTGTGTTCCATCAAAGACTCCTTCTTTCAATTCAGCGTCTGAAACATTAGGGAATTTAAGGGATATATACTTATAGCATTGTCCATCTTTGTCTTAACGCCTTGACAAATTGCTTCATGAACCCAAGCTTTATTTAGAGGCGTGGTATTAAAATTTTTTCTGGATCAACGAGGTTAGGTTAGGTTACGTTAGGCCAGGTTAGATTTATTTCTAGGTTAGGCTCGAGTTGACCCATTCGATGTAGCACACATTTGCTACTGGAAAAATATGCTTCCAGAGCTTTATGTGTAGTTCAATAAATTTCTATTAATTCAGGTTAGATGAGCTCAGGTCCTGTTGGGTAAAGTTATGTTAAATAAGTTGATATCAGGCAAGGGTTGATCCTTCACAGTTGTCGACATGTTTTTGAAGTGAAAATTTGCATCACTGGCTTTATTTTGAAATTTATTTGCCTCAGTGCATGATTTTTCCTCATTTTTTGAGGTTATGACTCAACCATGACGTGATGGGTGATTTTTTATACCGAATTTGAATTCAGCGCCTCAAAGTCCATAGGAATACGTGTGTCTCGTTACCAGATCCGCTGACTTTTTTTTGTGTGGCTGTGTTATCGGAAAGCATTCGATTCCACCTCCCATAGACTTATCATCTATCTTTTGTAAATCTTAAAGGTTCATCCGCAAATAGTTAGGTGCATAGAGAGATTGATGCCGCTTTGGAAAACCAGATTTACTATCTGATCTGGAAAACATCGTGTTACAACTAACAAGGTCACCATTCAGAGAGGTGTCTTTCAGAGCGACACCATGAGCCCACTCCTCCTTTGCCTTACATTATTGCCACTATCTCTAGTACTTCGCCATTCTGACGGGTACTTGTGCGGCAAACCTGCAGATCGAAAGTACAAGGTCACTAATATAATTTACATGGAAGATCTTAAGATTTATGCTAAAAACAAAGAGCAACTACATCTAGCTCCACGGATTGTGAAACGATATACTAAGGAAATTAGAATTGAATTTGTGTTAGACAAATGCGCCAAGGTTTTTTTGAAGCGAGGAAAACTTAATGGCATCCCTGAAGATCCTGAGTTCGTTGATAGAAGCGCTATACGACACTTTCGCGCTGGAGAGACTTATACATACCTGGGCGTGCTACAGAGCTGCATTCAGGATGTGACATCTATAAAGGATACTCTCCGAAGCAGATACAAACGTCTAATCCGACAGATTTGGTCTTCCGAACTGTCGGCGAGGAACAAAGTATCTGTAACGAACATGCTTGCCGTGTCGGTAGAACTCTGTTCATTTGGAGTAGTTCCATGGACGAAGAACGAACTCAGATCCCTTAATATCGGGACAAGAAAGATTATGCACATGAACAAAAGCATGCATCTTAAGTCTACCGTTCCGCGACTGTACATCTCACGCCGTCAAGGTGGTCGCGGAATATTGAGTCTTGAATGTCTTCACAACAGGATTATTCTGGGTACAGCACATAGAGTTGCAAACGGAAGAGACCCTCTTCTTAAAATGGTCAGGAATCACGAACAAATTTGCAAAGGATTGAAGACGGTGTCATTTCCACCTTAACATACCGTCGCCACATTTTGAGCCAAGACATTCCTGATAATAGCTGCAGGGCGTGCCATGCACACCCTGAGCATTTAGCTCACATACTATCTAGTTGTCTAACTCACGCGGGAATGACCCACATTCAAAGGCACAATGCGGCACTAAGAGTGCTTTGTTACCATCTCTGTCACTCCTGCGGCATTCACCTTAATATCGCTCCTCTAAATGCTCCTAGGGAAATTGAGTCAATTGTCGAGAATGGGAAGTGCCGCATATA
>NC_046665.1:37147741-37151081 GCF_010883055.1 Belonocnema kinseyi
AGAGCTCCAAGGAGATTATGTTGAAAAATAAAAAAAAATTTACCCAAAAAAAATTGTTTTTATACTTCATTCTAAGGACTTATTGAACTACCCTCGTACACTTGTGACACTGGAAACTTCTGAAAAAGATTATTTTTTTACAATTTCATACCTACGTGGTAGAGAGGGGTTGCTTTTAGACGTTAATGGTTGGAGCAAAAAATCTGAAAGGGTATTTTGAGGAGCCCAAATATCAAAGACTCCATTCACACTGGAAAATTCTCTTAAAGATTTTTTTACGATTTTATATCTACGTGGTAGAGAGTAGTTGATTTTAGAAGTCAAGGGTTGAAGCCTAAAAATCGGAGTGAGAATTTTTGAGGATCCCAAAAATTATAGATATAATTAGATATGATTAAGTATTACTTAGATATCACTACGCAGATATGATATCTACGTAGTAGAAATAATCTTTTTCGGTATTTTAGAGCGTTACTACTCGGAGAGATATTTCAATAGATTAATTCACCGAAGCGTGTAATTTTAGAGCAAACATTTTTACGTGATTTAAAGTTTCGGACTCTGTCATCTAAAAGCATAGAATTCGAGTCCTGAGATTAAAGGGGCGTGGCCTAACACCTGAAACTCTTAGACCTATGCTTTAAAATCAACGGTTCCGAGATCTTAATCCTGCGCCGAAGCGAAATAAAATCAAGAAGTAGTGCCGTGAAGCCATTTGAAACTTATCCCGCGTAGAGTCTCAAAATTGCTGGGCTCGTCAGAAATACCAGCACTTCTAGAGTCTCTGCTTTTTGGGCTCTTCAAAAACACCAAAACTGATTTTTTGCCTCCAACCCTTAACGTTAAAAAACAGCCCTATCTTAACAGGCAATCATGACGTCCAAAAATAATCTTTTTAATTTTTACATTGTTACTAGACTCTCTGTTATTTGAGGTATTCAAAAACACCAAAAATTATTTTTGGACTCGAACCCCTAAACATTAAAAACAGCCACATCTTAACAGGCCATTATGACTTTATGTGATTTTTGGGCTCCTCGAAAATACCCACCCTAATTTTTTGGCCCTAACCCTTAAAGTCTAAAATCAACCCCCCTTTACCACGTTGATATAACATTGTAAAAAAATCATCTTTTTGAGAATATTCCAGTTTCAATGGTGTCTCTAATTTTTGGGCTCCTCAAAAAGACCCTTTCCGATTTTTGGTTCCCACCCTTAATATATACTATTAACCCCGCTCTACCACTTTGATAGATATCAACCCCCCGATACCACGTCGATATAACTTTGTAAAAAAATAATCTTTTTAAGAATTTTCTAGTTTCAATGGTGTCTCCGATTTTTGGACTCCTCGAAAATACCTTTTTCGATTTTTGGCTCCAAACCTTAACGTCTGAAATCAACCCCGCTCTACCACGTATGTATAAAATTGTAAAAAAGAATCTTTTGGAAAATTTTCTACTGTCAATGGAGTCTCTGATTTTTGAACTCCTCGAAAATACCTACTCCAATTTTTTGGCTCCAACCCTTAACGTCTCAAATCAATCCCCCTCTACCACGTCGATATAAATTCGTAAAAAAAATAATCTTTTTGAGAATTTTCCAGTATCAATAGTGTTTCTGATTTTTGGGCTCCACGAAAATACTTACTCCACGTTTTTGGTTACAATCCTTAACGTCTAAAATCAACCCCCCTCTACTACGTCGATATATCTTTGTAAAAAAATAGTCTTTTTGAGAATTTTCCAGTGACAATGGTGTCTCTGATTTTTGGGGTCCTCAAAAATATCCTTTTCTATTTTTGGCTCCAACCCTTAACGCTTAAAATCAACCCCTCTCTAACACGTAGATATAAAATAGTAAAAAATTAATTTTTTGGGGAATTTTCCAGTATCAATGGAGTCTCTAATTTTTGGGATCTACAAAATTGCCAATATCGAGGTTTAAAATTGTACTAGTGGGTGGGTGTTTTTGTACATAGCGGTAGTTTCTCTGAACTTTGATTTGGTGCATTCGAGATCCAAAAATAAGCCAAAAATCTGGTGCATTTAGTGTTTTGCAGATTTTATTTTCCGCGAGGACGTGGTTTTTAGAAATTGGTTGTTGTTGCGTTCAAGATCCGAAAAAGCCCTAAATTTTGATACAAAGAAATTTGGGGATTTCGTTTGTAGAGGTGCTAGCTTGATAGACATAATTGTCGCGCTGGAAGTTAATTAAAGGCATTAGAAGGTGCATCGAAAAAGGTCAATTATATTTTTTGAATATGCACACATAGATTGGAAAATGATATACATTGCGGCGGTTATTTTTATAGCGAATACGGTGAGAAATAATCACGCTTAAGAGTACCATGTTACTATTTTATAAGTAAGTTCCATCCATGTAGATATCGATTTTTTCAATACGTGTTTTCATTACAGGATATTGTTTTTTTTTATATAAGAGTTAATTTTATAAAAGCGATTGAAATGACATTGGAGAATAATGAGAGAGCACAACAATCAAGAGGACAAAAGTCCAAACAGATAATGTATACAATTTTTGACTTTAGTCTTCAGTTTTGTATTCGGATACAAACACGGGGGTTGTTTTTTTAACGATTAGGGGTGAACAATAATTTTGCTCTGTAGTTATGCTTTTAAAATATCGTGTTCATGGCTTACAAGTGTTTTTCATCTTGATGTTTTCATTTTTTAAATACATTTGTGCACCACAGGGGGTTGCTTCTTAAAATAAAAAAAATAGCCAAAAAATCTAGCCTAGTTTGTTTAATACTTTTTTTTATTACACGTGGTAGTTTTTGTAAATAAGCGTCGACTTAACAAAAGCGATTCACAGCTCATTGTGAAGCAAAAAAATAGCAAAAAAAAATCTTGCCTAGTAATTTTTGTAACACTTTTTACATTCTCATCATTTATGATTGAGAAAGTATTAGAATTGTCGGAAATTTGACATCACAGTTTTTCAACGGATCTCCACGTTTCGAGACCCCCTGAATCCGAAAATCAGGTTTTCACGATGGCGTCTGTCTGTCTGTCCGGCCGTCCGTCCGTAAACACGATAACTCTCGAAAAAATGAACGGATCAAATCCATCTTTGGCACACTTTTTTTAGGTCATAAAAGAAAGGACGAATTCTTTAACCAGCCATTTTTGATGAAAATTCAAAAAGTGAGCGCATTTAAAAAATTTTTTAGACCACTTTTTTCTGAATTTGAAAATTCTATGCATGGATATTAATACGAGGGTGGATTGATAAGTTTCCGGCCTGACCAAGAGATGGCGCCACTAGGCCTACCTTGAGGTGGCGTTCTATAGTACCATCCTTAGATATCTTGTAG
>NC_046665.1:37151181-37154577 GCF_010883055.1 Belonocnema kinseyi
GTTTTATAATTATGGTTGAAAATTTAACTATTTGGTTGAAAGTTTAACTCTTTGATTGAAAACTCATATTTTTCGCTTAAGAAATTCAACTTTTTGTAGATATTTCGTCTTTTTAACTTTAAAATTAAATAATTTTGTTGAAAATTCATGTATTTTGTTTGAAATTTGTCTTTTTTGTAGATCATTAATTTTCTTGGTCGAAAATTCATCTGATTGGTTGACAATTCAACAACTTTGTTGAAAATAAATTTTTTCCGTTAAAAATTATTTATCTTAATCTGAAAATGTAACTATTATAGGATTAATTAAAAATTAATCGTATATATTGCTTAAGTTTGAAAATCGTTTTTTTTTATAGCACATTAATCTTCTTGGTCAAAAATTCACCTTTTCCCTTGAAAATTTATCAATTTTGTTGAAAATTCGTTTTTTTCCTTGTTCAATTCAATTTTTTATCACAGCTTTTATCTGGAAATTGAACTATTCCATTTTTGGTTAAAATTTATCCTGTAAATTGTATTAGTTAAAACACCAATTATTTGTTAGAAAATTAATTTATTTGTTTTCGATTATGGCTTCAAATATTATTTCAGTCTACAATTTTTTTATTTTTAACCCATTTAATTTGAAATTTTTTCATTAAAAAAAGAAAATTTCGTTAATTATCAGCAATATTTTACCGTTCATTTAAAACAATCCATTACAAACAACTGTTAAAAACTATACAAATTTGAACAGAATAGTTCAAAATAGAAAGTCTTGAATTGTTAAATTTGTAATGAGCTAAATTTTAAGTTTAAACGGTACAATTTTAATTCAAAAAAAGATTCAGAATTAATTTAAAACTTTAAATTATTTCAAATAATTTGAAACACGATTTAGACTTTTGCAGATTAAAAAAAAAAAGGTTTTTGAGAATTGCACAGTATTTAAAAAGAATAACAAAAATTGTTGTGATTGCTAAGAACATTAAAAATGATTTTTTATTTTGACAAATAAATTTTAAGTGAGTATTTGAAAACATTTTAAAAATTAAAAAAAAAAAATCCGGACGCTTTTAAGGAAATTTTTTTATTTTGCAGTTTTTTTAATTTTAGGGAAAAAATCTAATTAACAAAATATATCAATTTCCAACCCAAGAGTTCACTTTTTAACAAATTAAACTAATTTTCTATCAAAGAATTGGTGTTTTAACTAATACAATGTACAGAATAAAGTTTCAACCAAAAATTGAATAGTTCAATTTTTTCGATCAAAAAAATTAATGATCTACAAAAAAAGACAAATTTCAAACAAAATACATGAATTTTTAACGAAATTATTTAATTTTAAAGTAAAAAAAACGAATTATTTACAAAAAGTTGATTTTTTTAAGCGACAAATATGAGTTTTCAATCAAAAAGTTAAACTTTCAAACAAACAGTTAAATTTTGAACCATAATTATAAAACCTTGTTGGAAAAATAGTATTTTTTTACAAAGTAATTCAACTCTTAGCTTAAAAGTCGATTGTTTAAAAATTCATGTTATTGGTTGAGAATTTAACAAATTTATTGAAAATTTATTTTTTCGATTAAAAATTTTTTTTTATCTGAAAATGTAACTATTCTAGGATTGATAAAAAATTAATCGTTTTTATATGGAAATTGAACTATTCAATTTTTGGTTGAAACTTTATCCTGTACATTGTATTAGTTAAAACACCAATTATTTGATAAAAATTAATTTGATTTGTTAAAAAGTAAACTTTTGGGTTGGAAATTGATATATATTGTTAATTAGATTTTTTTCCTAATATTAAAAAAACTGCTATTCGGTATAACATTAACCGCCGCAATTCATATAATTTTCCATTCTGTGTGTGTATATTCAAAAAATATAATTTACATTTTCGATGCACCTTTTAATGCCTTTACTTAACTTCCAGCGCGACAATTAGGTCTATCAAGCTAGCACCTCTACAAACGAAATTCCTTAATTTCTTTATATCAGAATTTAGAGCTTTTTTGGGGTCTTAAACGCCACAGCAACCAATTCCTAAAAACCACCCCTACTAAAAATAAAAATACCCCCTATTTAGAAACTCAAATTCAGAGAAAACAAAAAACACCAGATTTTGGGCTTATTTTGGGCTTCCGTATGCACGCAAAAATCCAAAATCTATAGCATTTTTAAAAAACCACCTCCTTGCTGAAAATAAAATCTGCAAAACATAAAATTCACCAGATTTGGGGCTTATTTTGAGCTCTCGAATGCACCAAATCAAATTTCAGAAAAACTACCACTATGCACAAAAACACCAAGTCACTAGTAAAATTTTAAACCTCGATATAGTCAATTTTTAAAAGCCCAAAAATTAGAGACTCCATTGATACTGGAAAATTCCCAAAAAGATTAATTTTTTACAATTTTATATCTACGAGGTAGAGAGGGGTTGATTTTAGACGTTAGGGTTGGAGCCAAAAAATCGAATTGGGTATTTTCGAGAAGCCTAAAAATCATCGACTCCATTGAGAACGGAAAATTGGTAAAAAGATGATATTTTTACAATTTTATATCTACGTGGTAGAGAGGGGTTAATTTTAGATGTCAAGGGTTAGAGTAAAAAATCGGAGAGGGTATTATCGAGGAGCCCAAAAATCAAAGACTCCATTGACACTGGAAAATACTTTAAAAAGATTATTTTTTGGCAAAGTTATATCTACGTGGTAGAGAGTGGTTGATTTTAGACAATAAAGGTTGGATTCCAAAAATCAGAGCGGGTGTTTCCGAGGAGCCCAAAATTAAGAGGCTCCATTGACACTGGAAAATACTCAAATGATTATTTTTTCACGAAGTTATATCTACGTGATAGAGAGGGGTTGATTTTAGACGTTAAGGGTTGGTGAAAAAGACCGGAAAGGGTATCATCGAGGAGCACTAAAAATCAGAGACTCCATTGACACTGGAAATTACTTTAAAAGATTATTTTTTGGCAAAGTTATATCTACGTGGTAGAGAGGGGTTGATTTTAGAGATTAAGGGTTAGAGCCAAAAATAGAAAAGGGTACTTTTGAGGAGCCCAAAAATCAGAGACACCATTGGCACTAGAAAATTCTCAAAAAGATTATTTTTGTACAAAGTTATATCGACGTGGTAGTGGGGGGTTGATTTTAGACGTTAAGGGTCGAAGCCAAAAAATTGGAGTGGGTATTTTCGAGGAGCCAAAATCAGATACGAGGGTAGTTCAATAAGTCCTTAGAATGACCAACAGATGGCGCGCGAATCGCTCCAAATCATCTGTTTTCAGGCAGCGCCACTCCCGACTAGATATATGGTGCAGTCACAGTCCACATCTTCTGAGTTTACGTGTTTTTATAACCAATTGAAAAAAAATTGTTCGTTAAGAAAAATGGAA
>NC_046665.1:37154677-37200473 GCF_010883055.1 Belonocnema kinseyi
GAATTAAAGAGGCGCGCGAAGTATTCAAATCATGAGAATCGCCAGCCCAGCATC
The DNA here is from genome assembly GCF_010883055.1 of Belonocnema kinseyi. NCBI lineage: Eukaryota > Metazoa > Arthropoda > Insecta > Hymenoptera > Cynipidae > Belonocnema > Belonocnema kinseyi. Next base: position 37,154,732 of record NC_046665.1, read on the forward strand.
GAAATCTGAAAATATTAAAATCCCAATCTCTTCATTTTATTTCAAAGCCAATATTGGTGAATCTTTTTTTTTTATTGCAACGCTATAGCTTTCAATAAAAATATATACATTTGTTTTCAACCAAACTTCGATATGATATTTTCGAGAAAAGTTTTTTTTTCATTGCAACGATATAAACTTCAATAAAAACATCCACATTTTTTATTTACAAAATGTCGATAAAAAATTATTGCCTTCAAAATTTTCGAGAAAATCTTTTTTTTTTTCATTACAAAGCTATAGGCTTCAATAAAAACATCCGCATTTGTTATTTACGAAATTTCGGTATGGAATATTTGACAACAAAATTGTCAAAAAAATTTTTATTGCAACGCTTTAGGCTTTATAAAAACATTCACATTTCTTATTGACAAAATTTCCCTAGAAAATTATTAACACCAAATTTTTCGAAAATATTTCTATTGCAACGCTTCAATAAATGCAAGGCTTCAATAAAAATATCAACACTTGTTATCAAATTTCGGTAGGAAGTTTTTTTCACCAAAATTTTCGAGAATTTTTTTTTTCATGTAAACGCTATAGGCTTCAATAAAAACATTCACATCTGTTATTAACAAACTTTCGATAGGAAAGTTTTTGTCACCAAAATTTTTGAGAAAAATTCTTTTTTCATGGCAACGCTATAAGCTTCAGTAAAAACAACTACATTTATTATTAGCAAAATTTCGATAGGAGATTCTTGTCACGAAAATTGTGCAGACATTTTTTTCATTGCGACGCTATTGTCTTCAATAAAAACATTCTCATTTGTTATGAACGAAATGTCGATAGGAAATTTTGGCCGCCAAACTTTTCGAGAATGTTTTTTTCTGTCATTGCAACGCTATAAGCTTCAATAAAAACATTCTCATTTGTTATTAGCAAAATTTCGTTAGGAAATCTTTTTCACCAAAATATTCGAGAACATTTTTTTTTCATTTTAAAGATATACGCTTCAATAAAAACATCCACATTTGTTATTAACAAAATTTCGATTGGAAATTTTTGTGAACAAAATTTTTCAAGACAATTTTTTTCACTTTGCAACGCTATATGCTTCAATTAAAACGTCCAGATTTGTATTAACAATATTTGTATAGGAAATTTTGGTCACCAAAATTTTATAGAAAATCTTTTTTTTTTCATTTTAAATATATAGGCTTCAACAGAACATCCACATTCGTTATTAACAAAATTTCGCTAGAAAATTGTTGAAACCAAAATTTTCGAGAAATTTTTGTCAACAAAATTTTCGCAAAAATTTCTTTTGATTAAAACGCTACAGGATTCAATCAAAACATTTACATTTCTTGATCACAAAATTTTGCTAGAGAATTTATGAAACCAAAATTTCCACAAATTAAATTTTTTATTGCAACGCTATAATCTTCTATAATTTATTTTTCATTACTTCGCTATAAGCTTCAATGAAAAGAACCACATCAGTTATTAACAAAATTTCGCTAGAAAAATGTTGAGCCTAAAATTTGCGAGAAATTTTTTTTATTGCTACGCTATAGGCTTCGATAAATACATCCACATTTGTTCTTTACAAAATTTCGCTAGAAAATTATTGACACCAAATTTTTGGAGAATTTTTTTTATTGCAACGCTACAGGCTACAATAAAAATATTCACATTTGATATTAAGAAAATTTCGATATTATATTTTTGTCACCAAAATTGTCGAGAAAATTGTGTTTTTCATTGCAACGCTATAAGTTTTAGTTAAAACATCCACTTTTGTTATTAACAAAATTTGGCTAGATAATTCTTGAAACCAAAATAGTCGAGAAATTTTTTTTTCATTGAAACACTAAAGGCTTCAATAAAAACATCCACATTTGTTATTAATAAAATTTCGCTAGAAAATTCTTGAAATCAAAATTTTCGAGAAATTTTAGTCTTCATTGCTACGCTATAGGCTTCGATAAAAACATCCACATTTGTCATGAACCAAATTTTGATAAGAAATGTTTGTCAACAAAATTTTCGCGAAAATTTTTTTTTTATTGAAACGCTATGCGATTCAATCAAAACATCCACATTTCTTAATTACAACATTTTGCTAGGGAATTAATGACACCAAAATTTCCACAAATTTGATTTTTTATTGCAACGCTATAATCTTCTATATATATTTCTTCATTACTTCGCTATAAGCTTCAATGAAAACAACCACATTAGTTAATAACAAAATTTCGCTAGAAAATTGTTGACCCTAAAATTATCGAGAAATTTTTTTTATTGCTACGCTATAGGCTTCGATAAATACATCCGCATTTGTTATGAGCAAAATTTCGATAAGAAATTTTTGTCAACAAAATTGTTGGGAAAATATTGTTTCATTGAAACGCTATAGGATGAAATCAAATCATCCACATTTCTTAATCACAAGATTTTTCTAGAGAATTTTTGCCACCAAAATTTCTACAAATTTTATTTTTTATTGCAACGCTATAAGCTTCTATAAAAACATAAGCATTTGTTCTTTACAAAATTTCGCTAGAAAATTATTGACACCAAATTTTTGGAGATTTCTTTTTATTGCAACGCTACAGACTACAATAAAAATATCCACATTTGTTATTAACAAAATTTCGATATTATATTTTTGTCACCAAAATTGTCGAGAAAATTGTTTTTTCATTGCAACGCTAGATGCCTTAGTAAAAACATCCACATTTGTTATTAACAAAATTTGGGTAGATAATCCTTGAAACCAAAATTGCCGAGAATTTTTTTTTCGTTGAAACGCTATAGGCTTCAATAAAAATATCCTCCTTTGTTATTAAAAAAATTTCGATAGGAAATTTTGGTCAGTAAAATTTTCTAGAAAATTTTTGTTTTCATTGAAAAACATTTGTTATTAAAAAAATTTCGATATAAAGTTTTTGTCACCAACATAATCAAACAAATTTTTTTGTTGCAACGCTTTAGGATTCAATAAAAACATCCACCTTTGTTTCTAACAAAATTTAGGTATAAAGTTTTTGACAACAAAATTTTCCAGAGACTTTCTTTTCATTGCAACGATATAGGCTTCAACAAAAACATCCATGTTTGTTATTAATAAAATTTCGCTAAAAAGATCTTGAAACCAAAATTTTCGAGAAATTTTTGTTTTCATTGCAACGCTATAGGCTTCAATAAAAACAGCCACACTTGTTATTAACAAAATTGGGATATAATAGTTTCGTCACTAAAATTTCGGAGAATAAAGAACCTATTGAAAAGATCACTCTGTGAATTGCGCACCTATCATTTGCAGATTCAGAAATTTAAAACTGAACCGGTTTGCAGGTATGTTAATCGATCATTTTCTCAAGTACCCAAGTGCGAAGTCACATACGGCCCAACATTGGGCCATAGTCGGCAAAAATATTACCGAAGCTCGGCTGCCATTATCGCCCGAACGACGGAATGATAACCATGGCCTGCACTTGGCAGCCAAGGTTTGGCTGCCATTGTCGGTCCAACACTGGATACCAGTATTGGACCAAACCTGGCTGTCACTGTCGTGCCATTGTCGGATTGATAACTATGGCCTTGACTTGGTAGCCAGGGCTTGGCTGCCATTGTCGGCCCAACACTGACTACGGTCTAAGGATGTGACAAAAAAGATATTTAAAAAATAAATATTAACTGGTTGCGAGTACTTTGAATATAAATATTAATGGTCCTGTTTAGACTGACTACATATATTACATTTTGAACATTATATTACAAATAAAATTTCTAACGCTACGGGGTATCGAACCTACATCTATATATCTAAATCTATCGCCTAGCTTCCGGGCGTGCTAACCACTGAGCTAAACTGACAAGTTGAAACTCTGTGAAAAAGCCATTCTCATAAGCTGCAGTTCACAAAAAAGAACCAAATTTTAAGCTCTCTTTTTCTAATTATTTATTATTATGTGACGTTGTGTAAATGTAAAATACATGAAATGTTAACAGGAATATCAATACACTATCTTTTAAATAAATAATCTAAATCGATTACAATTTTTCTTCGCGTAATATTTCATTTTTATCCGTTGTAGCCTGATAGGAAATGTAATTTTTATAAACATTAACAATTTTTAATGACAGAACTTAACTAATTTCATCGTGAACTTGACAATTGTTCAATATATTTTTTTTATCTTTCGTGTAAGATTTGTTTATTAGGTGCTAAAACTAAGACTTGGTGAAACAAAGTGCCGATTCTGGGTCAAGAATCGGTGGAGAATCGGCAAATGTAAATAGCCAATATAGGCTGCCAGCACTGGCTCAACATTGGGCCGATTTAAATAAAACATGGTTCGCCGTGGTAAAAGTGACACTTGGCCCAGTAATGTGCCATCACTGGGCCAGACTTTGGCTGATCCTCGTGAAACATGGTTTCCCGTACTAAAAGTGAAACTTGGCGCAATAAAGTGCCAATACTGGGCCAAGCATCGGCGGAGGATCGGAAAATATGAATAGCCAATATAAGCTGCCAGGAATGGCTCAACACTGGGCCGATTAAAATGCCGACATTGGCCCAATAACTTTAGCCGACCTTTGGGTGCCAAAATTGGACCAACACTGAGCCGTGTATTCAGCTCCGGCAATCGGCACTTGGGTAGCTTCTAATCTATCAGGTCTTGCAATGACCATTTAAAGCAAGGTCATATTAGATCGGTTACCCTCTTTTTACAGAGACCGTTTTTTTTTTGAGGTTAAGCTGCCATATTTCACACGATTTCTTAAATTTATAAATATTATCGAAAGATTCAAAGAAATCATGCGCAAGGCTACTAGATTCCTTTTGCCATTTCAGTTCTAGATTTGGTAAAGGCTTTTGCAGCATATAAGTTAGTCTAAAAACTAATAACGACTAAAAGTATTTCAAACACGAATCGGCGGCAATCTGAAAACCGGTTCAGTTGTCAATTTCTGAATCTGCAAATGATAGATGGGCAATTCACAGAGTCGTCTTTTAAATGGGCTCTTTTTCCTATGTAGGTAGATTTTTTTTATTATTTACTACTTTTACAAAATATTGCTGTTTTTTTTATATGTAATAATTAAATTTCAATCGTAATAGATGACGGTGTAAAGCCGTTAATTGATCGAGAGGAGTTAAAATTACGTGAAAGAACTTCCAATAAGGAAGTGGAGGAGCGGTGCACGCTTAAAACAATAGATTCTGAAAGTTAAGGTAATGTGCTTTTTACTTAATTTATTTTTATATTTAATTTTCGTTTTAGATATAAAATCGATGCAATGTGGATAAATCTTATTGAGTAAATTTGATGCATAAATACCGAAGTGATATGTCACATACGGCCCAGCATTGGCACATAGTCGGCAAAAATATTGCCGAAGCTCGGCTGCCATCATCGCGCCAATGATGGAATGGTAACTATGGCCTGGACTTGGCAGCCAAGGTTTGGCTGCCATTGTCGGCCCAACACTGGGTACCAATATCAGACCAACCTGAATGCCAGAGTTAATTCTAAAACTGATAAAAAATCCTTGAATTTTTCTTAGGACGCATCTGCTTTATGCTTTCATCATTATATGACTGCATATCGTTCGAATATTATTTATAATTTCAAGAACTGAAACTTCATTTAAACATTTTGATTAATTTTAGCGACTACTGATATAGTCTAAGTATATGACAAAAAAGGTATTTAAAAAATAAATGTTTATGTATTTCGAGTACTTTGAATATGAATATTAATGGTCCTGTTTAGATTGAATACATATATTACATTTTGAACATTGTATTACAAATAAAAATTCTAACGCGACGAGGTATCGAACCTATGTTTATATACTTAAATCTATCGCCTAGCAGTCGGGAGTGCTAAACACTTCGCTAAATCGACCATGTGAAACACTGTGAAAAAGTCATCCTCATAAGGTACAGTTCAGAAAAGTTAATGTAAATGTAAAATACGCGAACTGTTAACTGGAATATCAATACAAGATTTTTTAAATAAATATTTTAAATCAATTACAATTTTTCTTGGCGTAATATTTCGTTTTCTCCGCTGTAGGTTACTTGACAAGTTTTTGAAATGACAGGAAATGTAGTTTTTCATAAATATTCAAAATTTTTAATGACAGAACTTAAAAATTTCATCATGAACTTTGACGATATTTCATCAACAAAATTGTTATCTTTCGTGTAAGATTGGTTTTTTAGGTGCTAAAAGTGAGACTTGGCGCAATAAAGTGCCGATGCTGGTGGAGGATCGGGAAATATAAATAGACAATATAGGCTGCCAGAACTGGCAAAACATTGGGCCGATTAAAATGCCGATATTGTCCCAATATCGTTAGCCGAATTTTGGCTGCCAAAATTTAACCAACACTGGGACGTGTATTCAGCTCCGGGAATTCGCATTTGAGTTGTTTTTTAGGTTCTAAAAGTGAGACTTGACGCAATAAAGTGCCGATACTGGGCCAAGAATCGGTGGAGGATCCGCAAATATAAATAGCCAATATAGGCTGCCAGCACTGGCTCAACACTGGGCCGATTAAAATGCCGATATTGGCCCAATATCCTTAGCCGGCCTTTGGCTTCCAAAATTGGACCAACGCTGGGCCGTGTATTCAGCTCCGGCAATTCGCACTTGGGTATTTTATAGTAAATAAATATTTGAATTTTTATATAAAACCATAATAGTATTGACTTGTATGCTACCTTTATAATTTCAAATCGGAATAAATATATATGTCTATATTTTATATTTTTTTCTATAGGAAAAACGAACCATTTATTGAGAAGGCTCTCTAGGTCGGTAATTTCTTTGAGAAGGCATGGACAAAGTACTTCAAAGGATTCAAGTGGTGCTTCCAGGTTCGTGATTCAGCAAACATTAGTTGTTTGCTAACGATATTGCACTGTACATTGCACACAATTAAGAATGCCAAATATTATGGAATGAGTAAATAATCACATAAGAACAAATTAAATTTACCAGCATATAAAAATAATATTACATTTCGAATCTAGGAAATAATAATATTAATTTGTTCTGCAGGACTATTTTTGTTTTTCATTGTCCATTTCGCATTTTTAGTATTTACAGAGTACTTTTCAGTAAATAAGTATTTGTGAGTCTAATTCTTTTTTAAAGATATTGTGATGTAAAAAAAAGTTCGGGGTAATAATTTTAAAAGTATATTTGGTTTTTCTGAAAATAAATTAGAAAAGGTTCCAAAAGAACTTTTAATAAACAAAATTCTTTCTAGATTTTTATCAGAATTATTGTTATGTGGTCGTCCTTTCGGTAGGGGTCTCCACTTCAAGGATCAAAAAAATTTCAAAAATGTTGCTGAGTGCCTTTAATAGGATATCTCGAGATGCAAGTTTAGGAACCTTTCCGAACCAACAGAGTGTCCCTTAGTACGAACGATCACATTTCATTAAATCACAATTTCCTTCGTTGAAGAACCATTACAGCACATTTTTCAGAATTTTCCTTTTGCGTTGAACGAAATTTTTTTTTTTTAAGTAAAAAATTAGAAAAATGGAATCTCCTTTCCGAAAATATTTCTGGCTTTTACGAAATCCTAAAAAAATGTCAAGAGGCTACGAAAATGAATAATCTTTCTTTAAATGAGTTTCTATTTTAATATGAAACTGAACGTGAAACATATTTATTTATCTTGACTGTCCACACAAGTTGAAAGGAATTTAAATAACTTCTATATAACTGTTTACGAAAAACTTTATATATTTCATTTAATCATTTTCTGTATTAAGAAAAGACATTTTTTAAATTAGGCGTAGTGGTTTTTGCACGCAGTAACATGGATAATGGATTTTGACATTTATGATAAACATTTCTGATTGCGGATAAACCTTAATAGTTATTTATGAATTTAGACGATATTTGTGTTTCTCTTTCTCTCAATATACATATTATGAGAGGAAAATGTTTACTTGCCGACGAAAAGTTGAGAATAATAATAAAAATGTGTTTTTTATATATTAAAATTAATTAATTGTTGTTAAAAACTACGTTTTCATTATATGAATTTACTCAGGAGTACGCTGGTTTATAAAAAAAACCACACAATTATTATATATAAAAATTGATGTAATATTAAGAAAAAAGACGGTGTGTCGAGAACAATTTTTTTCATTGAAACGCTATAGTCTTCAATGAAAACATCCTCATTTGTTATTAAAAAAATGTTGATAGGAAATTTTGATCTGTAAAATTTTCCAGAAAATTTTTGTTTTCAGTGAAACGCTATAGGCTTCGCTAAAAGCATTCACATTTGTTATTAAAAAAATTTTGATATAAAGTTTTTGTCCCCAACATTTTCAAACAAATTTTTTGGTTGCAACCATCCAAAAAATGGATGGTTTTCAATAAAACCATCCACCTTTGTTTTTAAACAAATTCAAATATAAAGTTTTTGACAACAAAATTTTCCAGAAACTTTCTTTTTATTGGAACGCTATAGGCTTCTATAAAAACATCCACATTTGTTATTAAAAAAATTTTGCTATAAAATTCTTGAAACCAAAATTTTCGAGAATTTTTTTTTCATTGCAACGCTATAGGCTTAAAAAAACAGCCACATTTGTTATTAACAGAATTTCGATATAGTAGTTTTGTCACTAAAATTTTGGAGAAAATTGTTTTTTATTACATCGTTTTAAGCTTCAATGAAAACAACCACATTAGTTATTAACCAAATTTCGCTAGAAAATTGTTAACCCTAAAATTTTCGAGAACATTTTTTTAATGCTACACTATAGGCTTCGATAAAAACATCCACATTTGTTACTGACAAAATTTCGATAGGAAATCTTGGTCACTAAAATTTTCGAGAAATTTTTTTTGCATTGCATATAGGTTTCAATAAAAACAGCCACATTTATTATTATCAAAATTTCAATATAAAATTTTTAACAACCAAATTGTCGCGACACTTTTTTATTGCAACGCTATAGGATTCTGTAAAAACATCCACATTTGTTATTAACAAAATTTCGCTAGAAAATGCTCGAAACAAAAATTTTCGAGAGATTTTTTTTATTGTAACGGTATAAGCTTTAGTAAAAACATCCACATTTCTTATTAACCAAATTTCGTTAGAAAATTTTTATTGCTCACCAGCCAAAAATGGCCGGTTAAGTTAATCGAAGATAAGACTTCTTTATTCATGTTTTAAAAGTTGATGGAACGCAATCTGCTGATTAACCTAAGTTAATCAATGATTAAAATTTAATCACAGTTGGTGGAATCGGTCCTTAGTATATTTAATCTGATGTTAGGATAAAATTCACAATACGATATTCCAAACACGCTATGGCCTCTATCATGCTAGTCGTTTGCAGTATTTCGCGGCGATCTTCCAGGTGCATATAAATTAATGCTCTAAAGCAGTTCCTTACATGTTATACTCCCGTTTACAATTTTGTGTAAGAATAGGAGATCTTGTGCTGTTCTATTGGACTTTAATGAACTGATATTTAAAATAGCTGCAATTTCCGAATAATTATGAGTCATACGTGGATCGAGAAGGCCTAGTCCATAAGCAGCCCATATAAAAAATTTATATTGAACTCTTTCTAATCTTTATGTGATGCGTGATATGGACTCCATACTGGAGAACAATAAATTAAAACAGGTCTGACCAATGTGAGATATCACAAGCGCAGAGTAGAAATTTGTCTTAATTCTCTTTAATGACGATTAATGAAGTAAAGCATTTTTAGAGCTTTTCCTACTATAGAGTCATAATATGGCAAAAAGACAACTTATCATCTATAATTATTCCAATTTCGCACATTTCGTGAACTATTTTAAGTTCTATCTTATCAATCTTATAGCGATAATCAATGGGATACAATCCTCGTGAGAATCTAAGTACTTTACGCTTTTCTATATTCAAGGTCATAGTATTATCCTTACACCACAATTGTAAGTTATTGAGGTCGCTTTGCACATCTTCTGCATCTTCCAGTGTATTGATAATCTTATAAAGTTTTAAATCTCCAGTATATTCTAAAGTTTAAATGAATCGAGGTAAATCTGGTATGTCGTTAACATATATATTAAAAAATATAGGAGCTAAGTGAGATCCTTGTGGCACACTAGACGTTGCGACAAATTCACGGGAGTAAATTTCTTTAGATTTTACAGATAGCCGCCACCCACTTATATAACTATTAAACCATTTTAGTATCTTTCCATGAAATCCAAAAGCTTTGAGCTTTTGGATTAATCTCATATGATTAACTTTGTCGAATGCTTTTGAGAAATCTGTATAAATTGCATCAACTTGTAATTTCCTATCTAATGCCTGAGTTATGAATTGGGTATAAATGGTTAAATTAGAACATGTTGTTCTACCAGAAATGAAACCATGCTGCTCATCCACCAAATTATTTATACTCCAGACGAATATTTTGTCTGTAACTATGCTCTGAAATATTTTGACAATTGAATTAATAATACTCACGGATGCGTAGGTTTTTATGTCAGCTTTATCACCCGTCTTGTATATAGGAGCAATGTGACTAAATTTCCACTTTTGCGGAAAGACTCTTGTGGATAGGGATTTATTATAGAGAAGCCATAGTGGTTTAGCAATAGCGCAGCAATTATTCTTCAGAAATTTAGGAGCTATTCCATCGGGACCGGGTCCTTTATTACAATCAATTGAACATATTCGCTCAAATACTTCTAATAATGTAAGGTCTATCCTACCTACATCTAAAGATATTCCTTTCTTAGTCGTGTATTTAGGGAGATCGGTATTTACATATACAAAAGCAAAATTGTCAGGAAAAAACTCTAATATGCCCGCTATAGAATCTGCTTGCCTATCACCAAGGTACATCATATTAGGAATTAGTCCATTCTCAATTCTGTTTTCATTGACGTGACGCAAGAAGGCTTTGGGATTGTGTGAGATATTATTTTGTACATTTTGAACATGATGCGAGCGACAATTTTTTCTTAAAGTTTCACATTTGGCTCTTATGTTTGTAAAATTATCATATACCGATTGAAGGCCTAAAAATTTATTCCGATAATTAGCTTCTCTTTTTTCTGCAGACAATTTAACTAGTTCTCGAGAAAAATATACTGGGTATTTGTTCTATCGAACCTTACGCCAAGGTACGTACCTGTCTACTGCATCGTACAGTACTGAGTAAAAAAGGAATACACACTCATCGTTATAAGAATTCGTAAATGCCTGATCCCAGTCTACAGCCGCTAGAAACGAAGATATCACCGCATAGTTTGCATTTTTGAAGTCAAGATAGTAGCTTTCTTCATTTCCAAGTTCACTAATTTTCACGGGAAATTTTATTTTCAGTGCAGGATGATAGTTGTCACAGGTCAACAGTGGATCATCTGATTTACAAACTGATGTAGAATCCAATGATGTGAGGACCAAATTTAGAATTCTACCAAAGCTTTTAGGTATTTGATTCATTTGATGCATATTTAGAAATCCATATGTGTCCAAAAGTGCAGCTGCACCTTCTTTCGCTGAAGGAAGCGTTCCACCACTCGATAAAATACGGAGTCCTTGTTCATCATTGGACCATGTAATTGTTGTTATGTTATAATCACCTATTATAACAGCTGATGTGATTCTACAGGAATCCCATATTGTCTCTATAGTGGTGCAATGGTCAATAAAAATATTTGGTGATGAGACAGGAGGAATATATACTGCGCCAAGAAGTATTCGTGACGATCCATGGTATATAATAACGAAACTCTGCTCCACAGCCCGGGTAGCAATTATAACTTGGTTCTTAAGAGGCCCTGTCTAGATTTCTTATATTCTATCGAGGCCCTAAAGTGGTAATCTATCGAGGGCACAAGCGAAAGCGTCACGCTCAACCAGCGAGATCATCAGTAGGCAACCCAATGAGGGCCTATTAATAGGGTCTTCATAGAATCTAGATGGTCCCTCACACGCTGAGAAAAAAATTCTTTCGAATCAATGAAATATTGTTTTAAAGCATCAAACGGTGTTTTGGCGTTTGGTCAAATGCATATGCTATTATTCAAAAGCATATGCTATTGTTTCTTATTTTGTTGATTCAAATAAAATATTATTAAATTATTAAAAAATTGATCATGCTTCAAATTCTGAAGTGTGATGCTATAGTTAATATAGTAAAAAAGTTTAACTAGCACATTTCCATAATCTATTACCAGAAATTTTTGATTCAAAGAAGGAAAATATTAATCCAAATGTAAAATACATTTTCTTTGCAAAACTTAAATCTAAAGATCTTTACACCTTTCTGTAGCCTCTGATAAACACTCTTCCGCTCTCTCGTATTTTTATTGACATTAAATTCTTAACTATACTCCGCACGTTATTCTAAAACTAAACTGATTGTTAAATTTGCTAAAGAATACTTATTACTAATAATTAAAGACAGACTCAGTTTATTAAAATTTCCGCAAGCGTTGAGAATCAAACGCAAGCACCGCACGCTTATAAGTCGCCTAATCCCCATAGCTACGATGCCACGCTGAGTGCGATACCATAAATGCTTGACGGCATTCATCCGATACTTTAGAAATTAGGAAAAAAGGTTTTTCAAGCTCGATTTGTTATATATGATTTTTAAACCTACTTACATGATTTACAAATTAAGTCGATCTTTAAGAGAAATTCTTTTCAAATTTTTAAGGCACCAAATGTTTTAAATTATTAAAAAAAAATGAAATTTTTAAAGTTTCTATCTCAATATTTTTAAATAATTTTCTTTTTTAAATTTAATTATAATTAAGCATAATAATATTAATGTACTTTTTTCACTTATAGCTGTATTACCCATTTTACCCGTCGAGGGCATTACATGGTCCCATCGAGAAAATAATTAACTAATAGAAATTATTTTTAAAATATATCTTTATGAATAAAGCTTTTTACATAGTTTAATTGAAATATGTAGTGCTAAAAAGTGAGTATATAAATAATTTAAGTAAAGTAACACACGACAATATCCTGTGGAGGGCCAGATGAGGGAAAGCCTAGATTCTTCCAGCTAGAAAATCTGGCTGCGGCCTCGTAAGAGCCAATATTTAGTTTATGCATAGAGGCAATTTCTACCGGGAAGTGGAAACTGTCCTCCTACAAGCAAAACTACGAAACTTTGAGTGCACTGCAATGAGGACTCCCCCTCCTTATTGAAAATGACTCGTATTTTCATATCTGTCCTTTCTATATATAAAGTAGTCTTTCAAACCTAATTCGGCATCATAGTGGTTCGAGTTTAGCCATGTCTCCGTGAAAATTATGACGTCATAATTAGAGTGAGATAAGGCGACAGCATTTTGTAAATCAACCAATTTAGTTCTATAAGTCCTCGTACGTTCTGATAGTATATATTAAGATTATCAAATTCTTATAACCAAATTTCGATAGGAAATTTTTTGTGATCAAAATTTTCGAGAGACTTTTTTTTCATTGCAACGTCACAGGCTTCACTAAAAACATTCTCATTTGTTCTAAACAATATTTCGATGTAAAATTTTTGATAGCAAAATTTTCGGAAAAATTGTTTTTTCATTGCAACGCTTTAGGCTTCAATAAAAACATCCACATTTGTCATTAACAAAATTTCGATAGGAAGTTTTTGTCACCAAAATTTTCGATTTTCAAATTTTTTCATTGCAAAACTATAGGCTTTAATAATACGTCCATATTTGTTATACATAAAATTTTGATAGGAAGTCTTTGCCACCTGAATTTTCGAGAAAAAATTTTCTTACATTCAACGCTATAGGCTTCAATAAAAGCATCCACATTTGTATTTGCAATTTTGATTCAATAGAATTTTTACATTCTCATCAGACAAGGCATTAGATTTGTGTAAAATTTGACCTCCCTCCCAGTTTTTGTCAAATGTCCACGTTTTGAGACCACCTGAATCCGAAAAACAGGTTTTTACGAATGTGTCTGGCTACCTGGGCGAAAACGATAACTTTTGAAAACATTAATCTATTAGATTCCCCTTTGGTACACTCGTTTAGTGTTCTAAACTAAAGGTTAAGTTCGTTACCCAGCCATTTTGGATGAAAATTCAAAAGTGGACACATTTTGAATATTTTTGAGACCACTTTTTTCAAAATTAAAAAATTCTCTGTGCCGTTATTCACAACATTTAAAAAGTCGAATAATTTATCCTAATGACTTTTTTCAAAAAATTGAAAATTACCAGAGTTATAGCATTTACAAAATTCCAAAAAACACGCGAAAATGAACATTTTATGCCAAATAACGCTCGATATGAAAAAAAGTCAGGGCAATAAAAATGTTGCTTTTTAAATGCCCTACAAGATTATCATAAAAACTTTTTGAATTCTCTTGTAAAATCAGAAATTCAAATTTTGACAGCATACACAGTAATGAAAAATCGAAAAATTACATTTTTCGGCTAAACTGTGCAAAATACGGTAAAAGATGAATATACAAAAATTTTGCATCTGAAAAAGATCTACAAATTTTGTTATCAACCTCTTTACGATAGGATGCGTAGTTTTGGCTTTAATCATGAAAAAATTCATGAACAGTACAAAAAATGTGCCCGCTGTGTGGGCACATTATTATTACAACTTTTGTCTTTTAATTTCTTTTTTGTCTCATGTATGGGATTTCAAAAAATTTAACTTTTCATGTTTTTGATGCTTTTTTTATGATTGAAACTAAAAACAGAACTATCAGAAAATTATTCATGACAAATAAATCATTTTTACATTCTCATCAGAGAAAGTATTGGATTTGTAGAAAATTTCACGCCCCCTAGTTTTTGTCAAAAGTTTCACGTTTTGAGACCCTCTGAATCCGAAAAACAAGTTTTTACGAATGTGTCTATCTGTATGTATTTATTTCTGTCTGTCTGTCTGTGAGCACGATAACTTTGGAAAAAAATAATCTATTAGATTCGCTTTGGTACACTCTTTTAGTGTCCTAAGCTAAAAGCCAAGTTCGTTAGTCAGACATTTTGGATAAAAATACTAAAACTGAGGTTATTTTTAAAAATTTTGAGGACACATTTTTTCATGATTCAAAAATTCTGTGTTTAGTTGTTCATAGGAGTTGAAAAGAAAAATGTTATTTTTCGATAGCCCTACAAGATTATCATATCAATTTTTTAAATTTTTTCGAAAAATTCAAATTTTGACCGCACAAAAATTAATCAAAAGACAAAAATTGCATTTTGCGTTCAAACTATACCTACAAGTTAAGAAAAACAAATGGTAAGACAAACATTGTGCACCCAAAAAATATCTACAAATTATAAAGGCAGAAATTAATAATGAGAGTATCAAATTCCACTTAAAACGCGTGAAGCGTACAGGAAATACAATAAATGGGTGAAGTTACGTAGACGTAAAGATTCCAAGTTTAAATCAATCAGGAACGTCACAAAAGATACATCTATTTGTTCTTTACACTTCTTTGGAGAATCTGGACCTACAGAAGAGCATTTAGGCCCGATGGAATGTCGGCCGAAAACTATAAAAAGGTAAGAATAATAGAACAATTTATTAGAAATTAATAAATTGTGTAGTGACGGTTTTAACCTAAAAATATTTCGTGGTTATAAAACGTCAGTGCGTTCAGAGTAGCACATCGTCATTACGAATTAAGTTAAAACTTAATCAATAATATTAATAATTATTGTAAATATTGTGTTTTTAATTTTTATTTGTAATTACAATGTTTGTTATTGTTTTGTAATTATTGTGTGTTGGAACTATTATTATTATTATTATTATTATTATTATGGCGGACTCAAAAAGTAAAAGTATAATTAATAATTGAATTGAATGAAAAAGGACAATTTTAACAATTCTTAAAAACTAGTAACTAAAGTAAAAGTAAAGATTTATATGGACAAAATTCTTATCTGAATTACTTTGACATTGTATAGTATTGTATAGTATAGTATTGTATAGTATATTATTGTATAGTATTGACGCTGGGCCCAATGGGGATGCCACTAAAAAAACGCGCCTTATACTTTACCTCCAGGGTGGTGCGGTAAAAAGCATACAAATCTATTTCCAATGCAATTTCAGATATCACTGAACTAGGAAGGGTGAGGGAAAGTAGGGTTGGACATTGCTTGAGAGGGCGTAATAGAAGAGGATAGATCCGCAGTCCGTGCAATGGAAGAGGATGTTCGCTCCCCTCAGCCGGTGCCTACCTATGAAACTTGGAAGCGAAAAGCATACCACACACACACGCGCGTGCGCGCACACACGCACGTATATAATTAAAAATTTGTCATAAGGACAACCGCAGGATTTCGCTGGGAGCGGGTGCTAATTTGAAAAATTGCACCTGCTCCCAGCGAAATCGCGGTAAAATTTCACCCACAACCACGTCTCACAACCGTGAGATAGGTGGTTACAGTCTGTAACGGAATCAATACGACGATCCAGCAAAAGCCTCGTGCACCCTAAGAACACGGAGCGAACCAAGGACTACCGCCTTCTGCATTTTTCCAATATTTTTTGAGCTGTTCTTTTTAATGAAACCATTGGAAAAAAATTCCGAGCATTATCATTGCTAATTGTAATTGAATTGTTAGGTACCCGAGATATCGGGCTTTTGCTCCAGAGCTCGAGAAAACATTCGAAATGAGCAAATTCAGTTTATGGAAAAACGACAAAAGTTGCAATAAAACGTTAAATAATACAATTTGTTTAAAATAATGTGCATTTTTTTAACGGGACAATGAATCTTCGTCTATTTTAATACCAATGCAAGTTACGAATTATAATAATATATATTTATGGGAATGATATAAAATTTCAGGGATAAACTCGAGTACGAAGCACGAGATACGTGATGAGAATGTGTTCGTTAAAGCCGAAGGAGCTTTACCAAAAGGGAATTCGCAATTACCAAAGTACTGTTATCGATACTTTCACTTTTAGTTTTTAAAAGTCTATGCAGAAAAATTAAGCGAGTAGCGCGAGATAAATACATTATCGACCGCGAAGCGCGAGAATCAACAAAATAAAATTTTGTTTGTGGCGTCTGTCTGTTTTGTCTGGTCGTCCACCTGTCCGTAAACACGATAATTCTCTAAAAAATGAACGATTAAAATCGAGCTTTCGCACACCTTTTTTAGGTCCTAAAAGAATGAACCTCAAACCCTACATAGCGCTCCAACTTGCAAGCGAAGCAAGCCGCGCACGAAGAAAATGTGCCCGCACAGAGGGCAGCTGTTTCTTCTAAAGAAGGACGTGTATTAGGTAACGAAACTGGAATTCTGCTGCAGAAGAAACGATGGAGAGAGGGTTAATCATCACCTCAAAGATGTTACAAAAAGTAAATAAATATGTCATTTTCTTAAGGCCTAATTTTTCTATTGTCAATATTAAGAGAATGAAACATTGCCCTCTTTGTAATTGACAAACGATAGCTTGGGCGGCAGGTTGCGGCAGAAAGACATCACGATGTCAAAAATTTGTTCATTCCCAGTGGGCACAAAACTATAAAAATCCTTATAACGTCCTTGGGACGTTCCTAGGACGTCATATGCAAACCCAATCAACGTCTCTAAGACTTCGAATGTTCTGAAGATGACCTAAAGATGTCTTAAAGACATGGACGTTCTTGGGACATCATTCGTACTGACATTAGACGTATTAAGAGAATCCATAGGATGTCCAAAAGACATGTTATAAAAGAGGTCTTAGGGATGTACCAAAGACGTCTCTAGGGCATCCTTAATTTTTTTGCCCATTGGGTTATTTCGTAATACATGAAATTTCCATATAAATTTCTAATTATTATTTAGAATGTATATTCGCAATGGCAGAATAAAAGTTTGGGCTAACAGAGACTGATATTATATTGAAAAAGTGATTTTTTACGACGATGTTAACAAAATAAGGATTATTCTCACGCATTAACCATTGTGTTCTTAGCACTCTACGAAAGGGACGAACGTGGCTACATAATACATAGTTGAATTTAAAATATATAAGAAAAAAATATGAAATATGTTTTCTGCGCAAATTTCAGACCCTTTAGCAGCATCAATTTACGCGGAATTCGGTTCTGAAAATAATTATTGTAACATATTCTGAATAAGGAACACTTCGGGCTATCTGACATTTCCCTCCAAAAAATATCTTATAGAAACCTATAGAAATGGACAAAAGGATGTATAGAACCGTATAGAGCCATATAGAAATTTTATCAATTCTATATGGCTCTATATATAGTTCTATATATCCTTTTGTCCATTTCTATAAGTTTCTATAAGGCATTTAATAGAGGGTTGTATTTATTACTATGCCAAAATCCAACTTTAAGAGTTCAAGATTAAAACATTTATGCACTAAACCGTTTTCTTTAATTGGGTAAGATTTATTATTTTATATTATATATTATTAAGTATATTATTTGCTATTTATTTATATTAAGGTACATTATTTATTATTAAGCTACCGGTAGTATTCATTTAGCAGAAATTTAAATTTACCGAAATCTCATTTTCCCAAAAAATCATTAGATTTTAACTAATAATGTAGCGGGTTTTCAGAAACACTTAGATAGTTCCTAGAAAACCACTGTAATAATATTAATAATATAATATTAATAATAACAGGAAAATACTGTAATAATATCGCCCTGAAAATGATAAAAACTTCCGTTTCATAAAGTGCTGCGAAATTTTTTATTCTGCTCAAAAAAATATAGCACTTCTCTTTATAAACAAAATTTTAGATGCACTCTTGACTAAATTGCCACGCACGATTCTCGTTGTGAATGTATTTAAAAATGCGTCACTTCCGTTTCCGCTTTAACGGAAAATTGTGACATATTGATTGGTGGTTCCAGAGGACGAATCACAGCTATACCTAAGAAATGCTTTGTGCGCAAATCGTTGCGTCGTGTGGTTGCGCCCTCCTCGAAAATTCGAACATTCGACTCAATTCGACTACATTCGAGCAATATTTCGCTTGTGTGTTCACTTGTGTTTCGCAATCCGCAGTTGTAACATTGCAGTTACAAATTACATAGTGTCTTGTGATTTGTGATACCGGCTTTTTAATACTTCCCACTTTAGTTAATAATAACTCTAACCTGTGATATTATTTTCCGCATTTGAAGAAATCAGTTCTGCTAAAAATATCGAATAGTGATAGAAAGATTTACGTTGCAAAATTGCTAAGTTCTCTTCATTTCCTCTATGCACAACGAATAATAACGAAGACGATCATCCAGTGGAGAAGATCATCATCGTCCCCACCGTACACGAAGTGAAAAAGAAATGGACAAGCGAAGAGAAGCTTGGTTAATACAACAAGAAAGGGAAAGAGAGCATGAAGTGCGTAAACAAAAAATGATTTTGGATTATGAATTAAAAAGAGCAGCAATTCTGGGTTCTAAGGGTAGTTCAGAAAAATTATCGAATCAAAATCACAAGGAAAGCAGAAGCAAATCTCGAGGTTTTGAAAGTTTGAACTGCAACCGGCCAAGGCGTGTTTCGAAACCTTCAGTTATGTCGCGGAAGTGAGTATTGCCTTCTATCTTTTTATCTATTATATGAGCTAAACGTGCCTCCAAGTAAAAGTACGATGCTTTAATACACATATAATATCTTGCAACTTGCTACAAACCTGATTTGAAAAGGTCGCATTCAGAATGCGAAAATCGTTTCGTAATGTTCTATTTCGTTTCTGATACGTTTCTTTAGAAAAAAATTATATTTCGAATAAATAGAAAAGAACTCATGTTCAAGTACCAGTTTTACATGGAAATTAATTTACCGCCACAAGATGTTCTTTTTATTTATTTTATTTTCCTTAATTAGCACATATTAAATCCGAAAGCATAATTATTGGATCGGACAAAAGTTGAAAATCACAAATGCATTAAAATCTAGCTACGTAGATAGTTAATTGTTTTTCCATTGGGCAATGCATTGATTCAATAGCAACTCAAACACTAATTTAGAATTTAGTATGCGTAAAATTTATCATCTAAAAGATTTGATTACATTCTGTATTATCAGGTTCGAATCAGCTGGCGGAAATACGTCGTTATTTGCAGGTCCCGAAGAACTAAAATTTAATACAACAGAACTTCGCAGCATAAAAGTGGATATACATCGCAATATTCCTGGAGAAATGGCTACATATTGCGAAATTCAACGTGGAATTGTTAATCTTGAAGAAGTTAAATTAAAAAGACGAGAGGGTAATGTGATTTGGCTTACTTTTTTAAAGAATAGAAACCATATCTGTAAAATTTTATATTTGCTAAGAATCATGAAAAACGTATATCGTAGTTTACAACGTTATAATGATGCTTTCGTCATAATATGGAGTTGTGCTTTGATGTAAAAGGTAAATTGTGAAACTTCGCGATGAAATTACACAATTAGGGGGTGAGGGTGTATGTGGTAAATGTAATTTCTTAAGTTATTTTCACATCTCAACGTGTCCAAATGACAAGGTTCCATCTCGAGAGAACCAAATAAAAAGGTTCCCTAATTCAAAGGGATTGGTGTTCCCAATAATATTTATATGGGATTTTTAAGCTTCCGTGTTTCGCCGCCCGAGATGGCACCTTTTTATTTCGTTCTACCGTGATGGCACCTCGTCATTTGGACACGTCGATCTATGAATCAATGAAATACAAGTTCAATAATTTTGGAAAAAAATTGAAATGCTTAGTCGAAAAATGAACTAACATGTTAAAAATTCATCTTTTTGTGGAAGATTCATCATTTTATTTAAGGGGTCACTACTTTAGACGTAAATTAAACTATTTTGTTGAAATTTTTGTGTGCTTGTAGAAACTAAATTTTTCTGTCACAAATGCAACATTTTGGATGCAAACTAATCACTTTTTTCAGGATTAAACTGGTTTGTTGGTAATGCATATCTTTTTATTCAAATAAACTGTACTAAATTTAAATATTTTTTCGTTCTGGTATAAACTATCACATTTTTTACTCAGAATTCATCCTTTTTATTGAAAATAAACTTTTTTAGTCTACAACTACAGTGAAACCCTGGATTTATAGTTAACTTTGGGATTTACCGTGACATCATATCCAGTCTCTGTACTATTTTATCTTTCCGGTTTTTTCTGTTTTGTGACGCGCAGGTCAGTTAGAAAAATAACTATTGCATTTTTTATTGATAATCATTTTTCTGTTGGAAATTGAACTATTTTGCAGTGAATTCGTTTTTAGTCGAGAATTTAACATTTTAGATGAATTTTTGTATGGACTGAAAAATCTTACAGCCGTTGGAAATTCAACCCTTGTTGAGATTTTTTGTTTTTTTTCTGAATACATGTCTCTTGATATGAATTCTTTCTTTTTTGGTTAAAATTGCAACTGTTTGGGTTAAAATATCAATTATTATTACATTCTTTATTGAGCTCAATGTTACTTTCAAAGCTTTCGGACCCTAACCAAGAATGTGGGGTTGATCAGATAATATTTCGATATAATAGTTTTGTCATTCAAATTTTGGAGAAAAAAGATACCATTGAAAAGATGAATCCGTGAATTGCATATCTATCATTTGCAGATTCAGAAATTTAAAACTGAACCATTTTGCAACTATGTTAATCGGTAATTTTCTCAAGTAGCTTCTAATTTGTCAAGTATTGCAATGACCATTTCAAGCAAGGTCATATCCCAGACGGAAATATTACATATAGTTTGTATATAATGTGAAGTATTGTATAGAATATTCATTTGTTTTATACATTTTTTGTATAAAACAAATGAATATTATATATAAAACTTCACTCTATATATAATTTTTTCGCCTGGGATATTGGATCGATTTTTTAAATTTATAAATATTATCGAAAGATTCAAAGAAATCATGCGCAAGGCTACTATAGATTCCTTTTGCCATTTCAGTTCTAGATTTATTAAAGGCTTTTGCGGCATATAAGTTAGTCTAAAAACTAATAACGACTAAAAGTATTTCAAACACGAATCAACGGCAATCTGGAAACCGGTTCAGTTTTAAATTTTTGAATCTGCAAATGATAGATGGGCAATTCACAGAGTCGTCTTTTCAATGGGTTCTTTTTTCCTAGGTAGGTAGATTTTTTTATTATTTACTACTTTTACAAAATATTGCAGTTTTTAAAAAATATGTAATAATTAAATTTCAATCGTGATAGATGAAGGTGCAAAGCCGTTATTTGATCGAGAGGAGTTAAAATTACGTGAAAGAACTACCAATAACGAAGTGGAGGAGCGGCGCACGGTTAAAACAATAGATTCTGAAAGTTTAGGTAATGTACTTTTTACTTAATTTATTTCTAAATTTAATTTTCGTTATAGATACAAAAGCGATGCAACGTGGATAAATTTTATTGAGTAAATTTGATATTTAAATATTTTATAGTAAATAAATATTTAAATTGTTATATAAAACCATAATAATATTGACTTGTATGCAACATTCATAATTTCAAATCGGAATAAATATATATGTCTATATTGTATATTGTTTTCTATAGGAAAAACGAACCATTCATTGAGAAAACTCTCTAGGTCTGTAAGTTCTTTGAGAAGGCATGGACAAAGTACTTCAAAGGATTCAAGTGGTGCTTCCAGGTTCGTGATTCAGCAAACATTAGTTGTTTGCTAACGTTATTGCACTGTACATTGCACACAATTGAGAATGCCAAAATTTTATGGAATGAGTAAATAATCGCATAAGAACAAATTAAATTTACCTGCATATAAAAATAATATTACGTTTCGAATCTAGGAAATAATATTAATTTGTTCTGCAGGACTATTTTTGTTTCTCACTGTCCATTTCGCATTTTTAGTATATACAGAGTACTTTCTAGTAAATAAGTATTTGTAAGTCTAATTCTTTTTATAGATATTGTGATGGAAAAAAAGTTCGTGGTAATAATTTTAAAAGTATATGCGGTTTTTCTGAAAAGAAATTAGAGAAGGTTCCAAAAGAACTTTTAATCCACAATATTCTTTCTAAATTATTATTAGAATATATGTTGTGTGGTCGTCCATTCGGTAGGGGTCCACTTTAAGCATCAATATTAGTTCGAAAATGTTGCTGAGTGCCTTTAATAGGATATCTCGAGATGCGATTTTTGAAACCTTTCCGAACCAACAGTGTCCCTTAGTACGGACGACCACTTTTCATTAAATCACACTTTGCGACGTTGAAAAGCCATTACAGCACATTTTTCAGAACTTTCCCTTTGCGTTGAACGCAATTTGATTTTTAAGTAAAAAATTAGAAAAAAGGAAGCTCCTTTCCGAAAATATTTCTGGCTTTTACGAAGTCCTAAAAAAATGTAAAGAGGCTACGAAAATGAATAATCTTTCTTTAAATAAGTTTCTATTTTAATGTAAAACTGAACATGAAACATATCTATTTGTCTTGACTGTATACACAAGTTTAAACGAATTTAAAGAACTTCTATATAACTGTTCACGAAGAAATTGATATATTTCATTTTATCATTTTCTGTATTAAGAAAAGAAATTTTTCAAATTGGGCGTAGTGGTTTTTGCACGCAGTAATATGGATAATGGATTTTGACATTTGCGAAGATTGTGCGGGAGTGAGGGATTGTTGATAAACCTTAATAGTTATTTATGAATTTAGACGATATTAGTGTTTCTCTTTCTCTCAATATACATATTTTGAGAGGAAAATGTTTACTTACTGATGAAAAATTAAGAATAATATGAAAAATTTATTTATTAAAATTAATTAATTGTTGTTAAAAACTACATTTTTATTTTTCTGATACGGCTAACATTTTTAACTCGAAATATGTATTGGCTAAAGCAGTAGTATATTATTATTATTAATTTATGATTCCCTCACTTTTGCGTGAATCTTGTTAACGTCAGAAACAAATGCACTGAGATTGCTTTTTTAATTGTATGAATTTATTCATGAGTATCCTGGTTTATACAGAAATGCACACAATTATTATATATAAAAAATGATACAATATTAAAGAAAAAAGACAGTGTGTTGAAAATTTTTCAAAAATATTGCAATATTTAGAATTAAGATGATTTTGAGCGATTTAAAAAAGTATAGATAAATTGATTACGAAGACTGTAGACGATCTAACTAAATTTTGTTAGGTATTTTTAAAAATATTTCCTAGTTTTTGTAGATTTACCAAAAAGATCATACCAATTTTTAAGGGGATGTCATTATATCAGAATAAAACTAATTTCAAAAGATTTCAAAGAATATACATATATTTTTTTATAAACAGCAAAATGTTTGTTAAAAAAATCAAGGAATGTCGATCTATATTATGTTTTTAGTTTATCATATTTCAATTAAAAAAATAGAAAGTCAATGGGTTTTCTGTCTGAAACTAAGAATTAAGAAAATATATTACGTTTTAATAACAATAACGGCACCAAGGTTATCTAGCTCTAAAGAACTTTAGGCAAATATTAGAACGTCACGAATATGAAAAGTAGCTCTTAGTTTTGAAGGTAAAATTTTATTATCACTATATAAGAAAGGAAATTAAAGCTGAGGAGATTTAAGAATCCATGCTATGAAATGCTATGAAAGACTTTCAAAGGTATCCACATTTTGACAAATATTTACGAAATTCAATATATTTAAATAAATTCTAAAATATTTTAGAAGTCTCTAAAAGCTTCAATAAACTTGATAACATTTAAAATAGTAATTTGAGAAGATAGTAAGTTATTTTGGAACATGCTAAAGAATGTGGAGACATTTTATTTTTACTTTTCCATATTTTAATACCTGTATTCTTTATCTCTGAAACAAATATTTTAGAAAATAGAACTTTTTCACTAACAAGGGCACAAAGTTTACCGAGCTACATATTATTTCAGAACCTAGAATTTATCATATATTTCATTAGAAAAATGTTAGGACGTAAGGAATTAATCTAAGGTTGAAATAAGTGAATATTCAATAAATCTGAAATTTCCCAATATACTATAAAATAAATAAACTAACCGTTTTGAGAAGAAAGTTTTCACTGACGCATGGTTAAATATATAGCAGTAAACCGACTATATAAGAAAGGATATGAAAGCTAATATTTAAGAATCTAGGCTATGAAAGGAAAGGTGTTCTTTCAAAAGGGTGCAAGCGTCATTTTTGCGACAATGAGATTGTTTTCTTAAAAGATTGTAGGCTAACCGAAATAGGGTGAGCCTTCATCCGGTCTTCATGCGCTTTGTAATTAATAATTCGGTTAATAACTATTATCGTTATGAACGGATTTTTAGGTTCCGTTTAATATTTTCAATTAAAATTTAAATGTTGATTGTAGGTAAATATATATAAATATCAATAATAGATATGTATTGGTATTTTGTAAAAATTTAATATTTATATTAATATGTTGACGAAATCAGTTATTTTTATACTTTTTGAGAACGGAAAATTATCTAGTTATGTTTGACAATAAAGCTGCTAGACATCTGAAACTATCATAAGTTTCAATATGTTTTTGTTTCTAAAAACTATTTTATTCATATTAATTTGATATAAGCACTATAATAAAATGACTTTTTTTTCAGGAAAATATAGTTTTTCAAGTTTCACTATTTCTTTATAACTATTTAGAACTATTCAAATCTAAATATTGTTTTGAGTAGGCAATAATTGTGTGTGTGTGTGTTATTACAATTTGTTTTGTTCTAGATAGTCTGCTGTTTTGCTGAAGGAAGAAATTTCACATTGGACGAAGCGCAATACTACAGACACAGGTGCACTTGTATCATTGCAATGCTTTCACTGGAGATCATAATTTTGTTAATAATATTTTCATTCGCACTTTTTCATCCACTTCAGATTATATATAAAAAAAACTGTAGAAAATACCAAATTGTTAACAAAAGATGTTTATCAGACATCTTTCTGTTCAAACTCTAGAAATCACAATTAAATTTATGACAAAGTTTTTTCAATTCAAAGATTCTTCCATTTAAAAGCTAAGTCAGTGTTCGCGTTCAAAGTAAATGTTGCATTTGTAAAGTGCTACCACAGTGAGTACTTAAGTTTAACATCCATATGAGGTAAGATTCTTTAATATATTAATATACTTGTAATTGTGATGGTAATGTAATATTGATGTCATTGAGTATAATAGGAGTTAAATGTTACGTTTTATGCCTCATTTCTGATTGTGAAAATCAGTAAAGGAGTTTTAAATACGGATAATTACAAACCGTTGTAATATTTTAAAAGGATAACAAAATTTATATCGTTAACCCATTTTTGTAGGCATGAAGCGCCTGTCCACGGGGTAGAAAATAATCATCACAGGAACTGGTCAAATGAAAGGTAATTCATTTTTATTCATATAGTCTTCTCGTAAAAGAACATTTATGTGTCACATTAAAAAAAAAAGTATCTGGAATTTCGTTATATTTGTGATAGTGGGTAATACAAATTTGTTGACATGTTGCAGAGGTCGAAGTAGAGGACACGGGAGAAGGAACAGATCCAATGATCCCATAACACGCAGTTCATTGCATCTTTCAGATACTAAGAATTCATCGGAAAGTAAATCATCTCGAGACAGGTCTTACTATGCAGAAAGGAAACGTAGCCCGCAACAAAATCGTTCACCTCAGTGAGAATTAATTTAATTTTTATATTTTAATTTGCGATCGTTTAGAAAATGAAAATGAGATATAAAATCCGAAATTGAAAATAACTTGCCCATTGTCAGTTTCAATAATTGGTAACGCAGAATTCATCTGAAAGTATTTTGTCGTAAAACTTATTGCTAATATTATTTATCAGCCTATATTATTTGCAGGTCAGATAGAGATGATGAAGAACGTTATCGAGAATCTCAAGGAAGATCAAGAGAAAACCGCAAAAGAGAAAGATCTGTTGAAAGTCGTGGAAAAGATAGGTCTAGAGATGGAAGGATGCCAACTCTACCACATTACGTAGAGCAAGTCCCTGTTCCTGTTTATTACGGTGTAAGACATGCTAGTATTATTCCTTTAAATGGTAAAGTAAAAAATACATATTTTAATAAGCTTCACACTAGGCTTTAGAAATAAGAATGTATCAAATCTCTTCTGAAAACTATCACACGTACGAAATTACGAATAAAAGAAAATTAACTAATCGACTTATTATTTCTCATTTTAACAGAACTTTTCTCCAAGGCCTATAATGATGGGTGCAATGATGTCAGTAGGCAGACCTTGGGCTAGAAATAGTATTCCAGTTGGACCAAGGATATCTTTTCTGCCTCGATTCATGCACCCACACATGTTCAGACCAGCTGACCTGCTATCGAATTTAAGTAAGACTGCTCTGCAAATTGTAGAATTTCACATATTTTTTAAATTTTGCGCCAAATGTTATCATTAAGAGCATTGTCGATACTGATTTAAAAGCATTCGAGTATTTAATTGTAATGTTTGGTAACTGTATTTTAAAGCAGCTCTTCTTTTTGTAGGATTCAGTTAAATGTTTTGATAAAACAGAACACTAAAGGATTGGATTCTCAAACATCTTTAACTGCAAACACTAAGTATTAAGGCGCGAATCATAGCTCATAAGTATAGTCCGTTTTACAATAGTGTATTGCGATGATAGTGTGCGATGTAGGTGATTCACACTCGTCGTGAATTACCTACGTATACTAGCATCACGCTCTCATTTTCGAAACATTTTTTATGGTCCAGACATTACGCCGGAAAAAAGCGAAATTCCCGCAAAAATCAGATTTACAATTTTTTTTAAGAAAACGCTTTATTAAGAGGTCATATTTAACATATTAAAAATGCTACCACGAATACGAGGGAGCATCCGATTTTTTTGTTTGAAAACATTTTTAAAAATCACGTTTGCATAAATGGATGATATCAATTACATTTTAGAGCAAAATATGTAACAGAAGAAAGAAAGAGAATAAAAGTATGAGAAAATTTTGTCAAACAAATAATCCGCTATCTATAATAGGCTCCGAGTTATGCTACATTGAAAAATCCCCACTTTTTTAGATTGTCAGCGAAAAATCGCTAAGTTTCAAAAGCACTGTGTACCTTTTTACCCACTTACTTGACGGCAAAGTGTTCGACAGATCAGTGAAAGTAGACTCAGTTTGCTGTGATTCCAAAAAAAGAACAATGTTCTAGCTCTAATTGGTCATAAGTTATGACCCCACAAAGTTAACCATGTTTGCCTATTTTTATGGGTAAAAAAGTGGAGTTTAGTTTTTTCAAAATAAATCGTGTCAAGTTTAGTTTGCGTTGAAGCTAGACGATGAAATAGAGTATACAAAAATCTGCAAACATTTAAAAAAAGTCTTTTAGCCCTATTAGTTTGGAAATTGCGAGGTTTTAAAAATGCCATTTTTTCGGGCATTTTTGACCAAAAACGGAAAAGTTTTGATTTTTGAAAAAATCTCGTTTCCCGCGAGTTCCACGACAAAATCCCTAGAAAACAAATAAGAGTAGAGTCAATTTATTGTAACGTTAAAACAAAAAAAGTGCCCTAGCGCTAATAGTTAACGGGATATGACCCTGGAAAGTATATTAGATTTTCAATCAATTACAATCACTTCTTTTTCCACCATAGTACTAAAAAAGTACTCAAAAAGATGGAATTTTCAAAACCTCACAATTCCCAAACTTTTTGTTAGATGTACGGAGATTTTTGTATACTCTATTTCATTCTCTAGCATCATCGACGCAAACTAAACCTGATATGATTTATTTAAAAAAACTAAACTCCACTTTTTTGCTCCTAAAACAGGCAAAAATAGTGAAATTTGAGGGGTCATAACTTATGACCTATTAGAGCTAGAGCATTGTTCTTTTCTGAAATCAGAGCCAATTGAGTCTACTTTCACTCATGCGTGGAAAACTTTTCCGTCAAGTAATTACATAAAAAGCGGCTTGTTTGTTTTACAAAATTTTCTCATACTTCTGTTTTCTTTCTTTCTTCTGTTGGACATTTTGCTCTAAAATGCAATGGGAATCTTCCAGCCACACAAACGTGATTTTTGGAAATGTTAAAAAAACCGGGTTCCCCCTCGTATTCGTGGTAGCATTTTTAATATGTTAAATAGTACCCCTTAATAAAGCGTTTTAAAAAAAAAATTGTAAACCCGATTTTTTTGGGACCAAAAGTACCAGATGCCTGGACTGTTACATGACATTTGTGAATCGGGCACTTCGCGCACGCTCCGCATCCACGAGAAACCGAACTTTTCACGTAGTTTTTTCAAAAGTTATATTTAAACCCTTTTTAATTGAAAATATCTGTGATGTTTGCTTAATTATAATAAGTCAGATTTTAATTTTAAAACATTAGGATTAACCAAATATGAATCTAAAATGTCCATTCTGATGAAAAATGATTAAGGTAACTTTTAGAAGCTCAGATAGGTTATGCGAAATCAATTCGATTCTTCTTTTTTAGTAGTTCAATAAAATAATAACTAGTTTTTATTTAGATGACAATAAAATACTATAGACGTTTCAGAATGGATTTATCAGGTTGTCTTAATTACTTTTAATTTCCTGGAATAATACATTCAGCTTTGTGGTCTCTTACGATATCAGGCTTGTTAGAATTTTGTTTAAATTGATTTTTGAAATGCCATTTACCTACATGGATGTCTGATTATCTGAAAGATTTTTATTATACAAATCTTTTACAGCGTTCAAATCCGTCGTTTTTTTTTTAGTATACGATGTAATATTTAAGAGATTTTATGTACATAATATATGCAAATTATTTTGCAACGTAATAAAGCGTATTTCCTTAATAAAACTAACACTCGGAACATATCCCTAAATTCTACTTTATTAAAATGTGGCTTTCCATCTTGTTCACAAGTAGCGCAATGAGTTCATTGCTGTAATACTTGTATAATCAGGATACGAAGGCAATCTCTAATTCAAACTTAAATGTTGCTTATATATTTATCATTTACTGACCTAACTGTTGACCATTTTTTTGGCTATGCATTCTTTTATCATGCGGTAATAACTTGATTAATAAATATTTCCACTAATAAAGGTTGATTAATTTGTTTGGCACGCGTTGTTATCAATAATTAGAATTGATAGTGTCCTTTTTCATAATTCTGATAATTTCAACTCGAATTTTTTGTGCACATACAAAAAGACTAATTCATACTATAATGTTCTGATTAATGTAAATGTGCCAGTCTTCGTCAATGCATGGGTTGTCGGCAGATGGGCAGTATTTTACATATAGTAAGCTGTTGTGTTCTTCGTTCTCAGCCGATCACTCACACATCGAATTCCCGATAACTGAAGCAGCCAGGTTTCTGACTTGCCGATAACCCATGCACTCTCGTATTTATAACTTTGAACTTCTTACAATATTCATTCTAATAGGATATGTTACAAGTAATAAGTAATTTACGTTTCTAAAGACACGCTTTATTTAAAAAAACCCATTTCTCAAGTTTAATATAGTTTTTCAAGCATTTCAAATCCGAATTTCACCTTAAACTTCCGATAACTGGCAAACTTACCTTAATTCAATTGAGTAAAATATTATTTCCCTAAAATGAATTAGTAACAATCTCACTGCTATTTTTCGTGTTGAAAATTATTGTGCATTGTGAAAATTTGTATTATTTCTAATGGTTCCATACTTTTCTCAATTAGAAAATACACATTATCTGAATGAAGCAAATCTAGGTATTCATATTGTTGCATAACTATTATTTATGTTATTATTAATTAAAAATGATTTGTAGGAATAAGTTACTAATATAAACTATTGAAGACATTTAATAAAAAAAAATGCATTTTTTGCCGCCAAAATCTCCAAATCCACCATATTTATTTTGTATTGTTATTACATATTTATTTTATCAATCAATTTATTAGAAGTTTCTAATAGAAAGTTCTCTCCAAAGCTAACCAACAATTTTCATTCCCTTCCGCACCTTTCTGCTAAAGCACCTTTCGCTGCTCATTTGGTTTTTAATTGATTTAAGAGCTATTTACATTAACTTGAATTTTACGGTAAAAATTTGTAAAAATTTCCGGCAAAAACATAAAGCTTCGAATGCAGATCTCGGAAATCACATTTTCTTTAAAAAATTGTTACCAAGATCGTAATTCTTAATTGTTGATAAATTCTTGTCAGAAAGTGGATCCATTTTTTAATTTAAAGTATGTTATATTTAAAAAATTGAACCCATCGAAAGCATACTTTTTTATAGTACAAAATAAAAGCATAAATACTCTTTTAAAATAATTTATAATTCGTCAATTCACAAAACAATTTTATAAGATTTTTTAAACTTAGGATTCTTTTTTTTTTGCCTGAAAAATACTTAGGTTCTTTCCTTTAAATATCTTCAGAAGCGGACTGAGATTCTTCTTTTTGAAAGATTTTTAAATATTTCCATGTATTTATTAAGATTTTATACGTTTTCCAGGGAATTCGTAGAACTTTAAAGAATTCGTATTGTTTTAAAAAAACGTTTAAGGGGGGTTGCTACTTTGTTCGCCCGAAATCCGGCTGTTTTTTTTGGGAATATTTTTGGAGGAAAGTTTAAAAGATAGGAGGCTAAAATTTTCCACAATTGTTTGTCCATATTTATTGTAGCACTAAAAAATTTGTTGGGCCGTTACATAAAAAGGGGGAAGGGGGGACTCATCAATGGCGGGTGGTCGGCGTCGATTTTTCCCGCTGGTGAAAGATCTGTCCGCCGTGGAAAAAATATGAAACAAAAAATCAAAATACTTTCTTAATCTATTCACTATAGCGTAAAAAGTAGACTAGAATAAAGAAAGAAAAAATGAAAAATGAGGAAGTCATGAGATTTTGAAAAAAAATTTATTTTTTCACTGTTTTACTACTAATTATTTTTTTAAACAAACAATTTTTAATATTTTTTGATGATTGTAGTGTACTTTATGCGGACACCTTCTGAGAATATGTTAAAAAATTTGCATAGCGATTGCTCAATTTTTGCGCCTTGTGGGACTTCCACCAACACGGAAAACGTGGTTTTGAGAAAAACGCGTTCAAAGTTTTTCATAAAAAACGCAAAAAATTATGTTGAACTTTTGCGATATAATTACACTTATTCATCATTTCGTATGTTTTCGGGGTCGATGACTTCAAATCTGCCATCAAATTTGCAAAATTCATTTGTTTAAACAATTTTTATAAACAATATTTTAAAACAAATTACAATTTTTTAATGATGCATATGCTTTCCATAGCTTTCGATATCATTAACTTCAAATCTGGTATTATTTTTGTAATAAAAAATTATTTAAAAAATTTATTTAATAAAAACTATTGCAAAATTAATTTTTTCTTAGATTAATATGGCTTTCATAGTTCAAGCGGTCAGAAATCACGAATTTGACATCAGATTTACCACAATCATTTGTTTAAATAAAGTTCAGAAAATGAGAGTACTTACGCCTAGTCAGCTATTCCATGTCCATTACAAGCCACCTTCCTCATTCACGTCAAAAACAAGCCTAAAATCGGAAACAGTTTCGCCGCCGCAGAGCACCCGGCCGCTGCAGCCCAGCGCGTTTGACACCGCTCTATTCAAGGGCCCATAACTTTTGAAATTTTTGATATTTTGACTTGAAATTTTCCAGGTATATTTTTGAAACATATATCTATCCGAAAATGCAAAAAGAAAAAAAAGATTTTTTTGACCCAAAAAAGTAGGAACCCCCCTTAAAGCTTTTAAACGTCCTAAGGAATTTTAAAAGCTTTTACGGCAATCCCGGTAATATTCAAATAAGAGTACGAAAAATAGAATATGTACTGGATTAATGCTTTACAATCAATCCTTGTACAAAAACGACACATTTTTGTTGAATCGAAATTGGGGGAAAAAAACATCCAAACATACACATTTCGTACTGGGGTGAGGTCTGACGAGCGGCACTATTCAGGAAGACGAACGCGAATTTGATGACGCATCCACGTGTTAAGAGTGGGCGAAGCTGAGTTCCACGAAAAATACTCCCCTACCAGCCCAGGTACGGCATTATTCGGGGAGCGGACTGTATGTTCAGATTTCAGCGTAAAAGTGACGATTATTCTATTCTTTTGAATGCGCGATTATTCCATCTATCTAAAATGTCATAAGAATATGTTATCTCAGAAACTAATTCATTTATATTTCCATAGCGATCAGCGCATAGTTTCCTATTCCCCAAATTCTGCTGAATTCGACGCTTATTAGCTCGATCCGAGGATTTGATTGCAAAGAAGGGAATAAAGGTATTTAATATTATTTTACAAATTTCAAGGACTTTTTTCAGAACCCTGGCGGACCGAAGGAACCGAAAGGAGCCTCTACAAAGTACCCGTAAATACCCCATTGGGTCCCCATTCAGTTCCTTTTTAAAAAACTAAAAAAGAAAAAAAAACAGCAGGATCAACTTTGAAACTGTTGAAATTCGGATTCTACATTAAATTTTCTATTAGAAACTCACGGAGTAATCGCAATACTTTTTTTTGCTGCATTAAAAATTAAAGAAAATGGCATTAACTTCTGCTGAAGGTGACTTCAAGCGTATCCATAATAGCTCAAGTAGTATGTTGCGCGCGAAATTAAAAATAAAATTCTCTCATTTGCATTGCAGCGTTGTTGTCTGAGGTTTCCACTGCGTGGCGCTAGTATCTAGAAAAAATTCTTAAAGTTACCGACGGAACGCTTATTAACGTTGCAAGAAAAAGTATTGCGATTACTCCGTGAGTTTCTAATGCAAATTTTAACGTAGAATCCGAATTTCAACAATTTAAAAGTTAATTTTGCTGTTTTTTTTTTTAGTTTTTAAAAAAGGAACCGAATGGGGACCCAATGGGGTTTTTACGGGTACTTTGTAGAGGCTCCATTCGGATCGTTTGGTCCGCCAGGGAAATCAAAGCAAAATTTATGGGATCGCAAAGAATTTCATAAACTTCCAGAGAAGGATTTGGAAATATATAAAAGGTTTTAGGGCATTTTTTAAGTATGGTCAAGGGTTTTTAGAGAATGTTGAAGATTTGAATGGATTGCTATGGGGCGATGTGTAATACATTTCAGTTTTTATGTGTAAAATAATTTAAAAATTTGTTGTAGGGGCTGGCAATGCGAACATGTCACCAGGTAGTCGTGAGCGCGATAATATGTTATTGCACAGCGTGGGTGAAGGGTGGATGTGATTCCCGCCTTCAAAATACCCGCGACTGCAAATATTCAACATGGCGGTAACAGCGCAGCCCATTGGTCAACATTGGTTCACTGAATGTCATTTTGAACCTAAGAATTTTTTTTGTAAATAAAATATCGAGCTGAAACTTTGGAAAATGTATTAGAGTACAATAAAGTACGTTTTGGTACTGCATTTTGGTAGGAACTTCCCTGAAAATTATTTTATCTTTTTTCTAAACCTCGACATTTTTTGAACGTTCGAACTTTTTTTGTACATAAAATATGGGTCTCAAACTTTGAGAAATGCAAGAGACGAAAGAAAACTACGTTAAAGTACAAAGCTTAATAATAAAAGATGTAAAAACATATATTTCAACTATCAATTCCATCGGCATCAGTCGGTAACGTTGTAAAAAAAAATACGAACCCTGGCGGCCACTAGACGAGGCTCTAGAGGGTTCGTATTTTCGCGTACAACGTTAGCGGCTGATGCTAGTATTGTATAGTATTAGCGGCTGATTGATAGTAGAAATAATTTTTTTACATCTTTTATTATTAAGCTTTGTACTTTAACGTAGTTTTCTTTCGGCTCTTGCATTTCTCAAAGTTTGAAACCGATCTTTTATGTATAAAAAAAGTTCGAACGTTCAAAAAATGTCGAGGTTCAGAAAAAAGATACAATAATTTTCAGTGAAGTTCCTACCAAAATGAAGTACCTAAACGTACTTTATTGTACTCTAATACAT
The DNA here is from genome assembly GCF_010883055.1 of Belonocnema kinseyi. NCBI lineage: Eukaryota > Metazoa > Arthropoda > Insecta > Hymenoptera > Cynipidae > Belonocnema > Belonocnema kinseyi. The sequence continues at coordinate 37,189,702 of NC_046665.1, forward strand.
TTTCCAAAGTTTCAGCTAAATATTTTATTTACAACAAAGTTCTTAGGTTCAAAAAAAGATTCAGTGAACTCATAAAGTGAGGTCGGTAATATAGGTATTTAGCTGTGTCACATGCCCTTAAGGCGCGAATTAACCAGGCTGGGTCGACTCCCAAGGGCGCGATTGACCACTTATAGCGACACTAGTGAAATCTACAAGGAGGTGGCAAACTAAAGCGTATCACTGTGTTCGTGCACGTAAATTTTTATATTATTTGAATGTGTTGCATCAATTAAAATTAGAGAAAATAAACGAATTAATTCAAAATTATGCAAATTCAAGACGAAAAATGTGTAAATACTGTTTCCTGTACCATTTTTCAGCATAAATTTGTACAATTTTGCAATAATTCTGCAATAAATGAAGAATTAAATAACACATGAAATGGAACCTTTTTTCAACATTTTATTCATTCGCATTATAATAGAGAAGTGAAATCAGTGAAATCCTGGCACAGCACAAACATTTTAATTTACTTTAACTTTTTTTATTTTTCAATGTCCTGATTTCACTTCATACGGCAAGACACAACTTTTTTGAACTTAGCAACATTTGAAGTTTGTTGACGAAAACATAACCTCAACGAACACTAGAATGGCAGCGCTAAGATATTTTAAGAAAATATTGCCCTCACTTATGCCCCTACAGTAGAGCCATCTATAAGGAGGTGGATAACTACAAAAGTATATGTGATCACACGCGCCCATGCGAGTCGACACAGCTTGGAATTTACATGGTTAACACGGCGCAGAAGCACTAAACGGGCCGTCTGCGCAACCCTTCCTTGTATGGTTGGAGCCTGACGGTGAAAAGCTTAAAGACAGTTACTCTCACTCTGTGGCAGATCTCCGTGGTATTGTATGGTTTTCCTTGGCTCTGTTTTTGAAAGATAGTATTGTATCTATCGACGGAGAAAAATTTTACGGCCGAATCCGAAGGTTATAATTACTGTCGGTGGACAAAACCAAATGTTGTACGACTGAGTCCGAGATTTGTAGCTGTTAAATAAAGGTCCTGGAGTTGTAGCCTGGCTGTTAAGACAAGGCCAATGTTTTTGATACGGTTGTTTTAAGTGGTAAGATGGCTTTGTCCCATGTATAATATTAGGTAATTAATGTGTACAAATATTTGAATACGCCTCATGGCGAGTGAACATGTAACACCTTGATAAAAAGAAATCCATGTTGAGTATTACCCGGTCAACGTTGAGTCTGTGTTCGGAATCACGTCTTGTATTTTCCCAATACCTGGCGCGGAAGATTAATGCTTCGAAAGTCTCCATCGGAGTTTAAAATGTACTTTGTTCGTTGAAGTAGGGAAATGTAGACCCAACATAATGAATATTCTTAGGACCGTTTGGAGTGTGGGATAATATTCGTTATAGTGCAATTTAAAAAGTCACGTAGGTGGGGTGTATTTTATAATATTTTAGAGGATTTAAGTAATTCTAAGTAATTTTAAAAGCTCTGAAAAATGCATTTTAATTAAGTTCCCAGAATCTCAAAGGATTTCATAGAGCTTTAAGGATGTACACTACGTACCATCAATCTCAAGTTTCCTGTCTTTAAAATGATTTATAAAACCGAAAGAAAATCTATTATTAATTTTCGTAAATATTGATGAAGGCTTCTAAGTACACTTCGGTAAAAAAATAATTCAGGTTAAAATTGTTTATTTAACAGTAGTAATTGAAAGGTTTAGTTTCTCCTTTCTCTTCAGGGGAAAGTTAAAATTTTTATTTAATCCTAATGATCAAGGCCTCATTTTATTTTTTGAAGGATTCTCTACAATTCTATTTGGGTGGTGTTAATTCAAATTTAAACTATAAATGTTTGTAACAGTAATAACTGTATGATTTCGCAATTCGTTTTTTGGTAAGGCTGAAATATAATACAATCAATTAAGTATCTCAAAATATCTTGTGGTCATTTATGTCGACTTGAGCGACAAAAATTCCCTACCTTTTGCGTGTTTAAGATTTACAGGTCACGCCACTATCGTTTTTTTTCTGACAGCCAAGCCCGTCATCTCTACAATTTACATTATTATTGTCTACTTAAGGTCATGTGACGAGTGGGTTAAGTGACCAAATTCCTACCTTACCGCCACCTTTCATATTTCCTAATTTATTTTCACACGAAGCGCCACATCGAGTTGAAAATTTGGGATAATGAGTAAGAAGCACTAAGAAAGGTGGGCCTGGTCCTAAACTTTAATAATGGTGAAAAAGCCAAAAAAATTATTTATAACAAAAAACTTTTTCAATAATTATACAAATTTAGGACCAGACCCACTATTCTTAGTGTTTTTTGTTTAGTATTTCAAATTTTCAACGCGATGTGGCGTTTCGTGTGAATATAAGTTGGGAAATAAAAAAAGCCTAAACCTTGCAATGCATGCTTCCGGCCCTCGCATCGCAAGGTTTAGTGATTTGCGAGATGGTCAGGCAGATCTCACTTATCAAACAGCTGGCCAGCAAGAACATCTCCGGCAAACGGTAAGCAGTGGAACATCAACTGTGCCTGCTGAGGATGCTTTGGCTAACGTTAGCCATTTGCCGCCAACCTCCTCGACAGAAATACCGTGGGAGAACATCAATTGTGATACCACAATGAAAGAGGAATTTGTGTATCTCTATTACGAAAGTGCGAAGTTCGAAATGAAAATGGAAAAAGGATACAATTTAAGAACAAAATTTGCTGCAAAGTATCCTAATATACAGAAAGTTGCACTAAGAGATCTTATCGCTAAGGCGAAGGACATCAGGACTAATCTACACGTGACATAAGACCGAGCAATGGAGATTAAACAACAGGTTGATTTGGCGTGGAAAACGGTGGCAATGAACATCAGTTATAGGAAGCCGCGTCAAACGGTCAAGCAGGTGCAATTTATGTTCTTCCTCAAACTATTGATGATCCAAAACCGCCACATCTTCCAGAGGTGAATGGCCTTATACAACCAGAGGCAGAAGCAGAGGTTCGGCAACCACAAAAGCGACGAAAATGGCAATACTATATGAACAGAGATGTTATGCGTCTTTATTTTTTGGCAAAGAAATGTGCGCAAAGTGTGAGGAGAGAACATCATAGGCTCTTGTTACTTAAATACCTAGACCTGGCCACAAAAATAAACGAGCAGAATCTGACAGATCAAAAACGCTCAATAACTGTAAACAGACTACTTACGGCTGTTGAAATAGCTGCTATCAAAATGGAAGTGGAACAGCAGCTTCCTATTGATAAACTCGCCTTGGCAGACGTAGTCAACGAAGACTAGATTGATGCTATAGGTGCTAGAGATGATGAAAATCATGTACCGGATCTATTAGAACCACATCCGGATATTAATCACAATGATGTGAATTGGGAAATCCCAGAAAAACTACAGCACATTGAAAGGAATTTTGGTCACGCTTTACTAGAGTTTAGATATGTAGAACCAACACTAAGGCATACGCTGCTCAAAATAAACGTCACAAGTGATCGACGTGCACTAATAGCACATCTCGACAGCAAGGTTTTCCCTACTTATTTGAACGTAGCACAAACTGCTTTAGAGATGCAATCTCTTGTATACTGTGCAGCTGTGGCAACCTTTAGAACGTTGGGTCGGGAAACTTGGCCTGCAAATGCAGTTTTTGTCTCAGCAAGGGATCGAGGTCCACCATGGAAGATCAGGTTGGATATGGATGTTAGCAAAGTGAGGTGCAAATTGGGTCGATTAACTCAATATAAACAAGAAAATAGAACTAGAAAGCTGATAAACCATATTACTAAAAGCATCTACCCTCGGCACATCGAGACATTAACACCAGCAATATTGGATGAGATTATAGACTCCCAACGACAGAGACTTGATGTTCTCACTGCCAGACTGCATCGGTACAAGAAAAGTAGTGCACGAAGACAACAAAATCGAAACTTTCAGATAGATGAAAGAAGGTTCTATCGCGAACTGAGAGTAAAGCCAAATAACCAGCAAGACACTGAAGTCCCTCAATTGAAAGATATGACTAACTCATATGACTTCACCTCAGAGGTCCGGAGTTCGATCCCTGAGCCGGTACCTCTGGCAGTTTTTCTATTTACCTTTACCAAGGTTCCGAACCAACCTGAAGCTGTAGGTACCTTATCGTTTATTCGAATGTAACCCAGTCCGTCAATGATGGGGTAAAAACCAGGCTTTGTCCAATATGTCGGGGCACACTGCTCCCACCAGATCACTTGATTTCATTATAAAAATGCGTCTTTGTCTGATGAAATATACCGTGACAGCCACGTATTAAATAATCAAAATAAAAAATCCAACCCTAACCAAAAATGCCTTCGACATGTTTGGCAGTAACCATCTTTAGCCTGTGAGAACATTACATAACCTATAGATTATGGTAGGTTCCGAACCACCAGAACCTCGGTAAAGGTACATAGAAAAACTGCCAGAGGTACCGGCTCAGGGATCGAACCGCGGACCTCTAAGGTGAAGTCCAAGTATCTGACCAACTGAGCCACCGAGGCTCTTAATAAAAAAGTTGGGATTTTCTGAAGGTGATTTGGGTAATTATCACAAATTTTTAATTTTGTTGAGACTTTTAGATGAAGACCCTTCGAATCTGTTTAGGTAAAAAATTAGGGTTAGTATTAGGGGGTTTCCAATATTATTATGGGCTCGGGAATATACTTACGACCTTTCTCAAGGTGATTTGGGTTATTATCTCACATTTTAAATTTTGTTGAGACTTTTACGTGAAGACCCTTGGGATATTTTCAGGTAAAAAATTAGGGGTGGCTAAGGCGTTTTTGAATATTATTATAGGGCTTGATATCAAAACTTTGGGTGTTCTAAAGGGGTTCGTGTAATTATTTCATATTTGTGAAATTTTACGTATGTTTATGACGAGACACGTGCTTTGCATCATACGAGAAAAAAAGACTACCGTTAGTAGGCGCGTGACGAGCAATTACAATAATTAGGCCGATGACATATTTTCTAACTTGTAACAAAGGGGCAACTTGCACGAATTTTTGCACAGCCGCGTGGTCTTATATTCAGCTGTAAAAAAAAAATAAAACGCATAGCTTAATGCTTTTTTGAAATAACGTGTGGATTCCTAAATTCAATCACTGCGAACTGAACCGAGTGGCTCTTCTCTTCACTCCCGCGTGCCCCTTTCCAAAGTTTTTGTTTGTTTACATTAGTTAACGAGTCGAGGCAAGAAAATTCTGGCTCATAATTTTTTGTTTAATTTCTGTTTTACAAGAAATAGAAGAAAACCACGCAGGAGCTGGGGGGGGGGGGGGTTGACTATAATTCCACGGTGGACCATATGGAGGTTGGAGGGGGTCAAAAAGTGTGAAAAATAGGGTCACATGGTTCATGGAGCTCCCTTAACTGATGTGAGAACTAGCCGGAAAACTATAAGAGTGAATGAGTTTAAATAAAATTTTAAAATATACATAACAAATACATAGCGAAATTCTGGAAACTTTCAAGAAAGCAGCAGAAGTTGGAACGTAGGTCTGCCACGAGTATTTCGTGGTAAGGAAAATTAAGCTTTGTGCTATGAGAATTTTCTTCAAAATAATGAATCAAGCAATGTTAAACCAAAATTAAACCACTGGACTTTCCTGAAAAACTTATCGCAGGTATTAATCACTCCGTTTCTCCAAGCACGCCTTACAAAGGTTATACTCCGGATATCGCTCGAGAAATCCATAGCTGCCATTTTACACATTGACCATATTCCAAAAGTCGTACACGTACATCGGCAAGAACGAAAAAACAGATGTGCACTGTGCTTGCGAGGAAGCGACCGAAAAACTCGGGTATACTGCGCTTCTTGCCAGCGTGCGATGGTTAATGATCACCGGTCGGGTCGCTGCACTGATTGTGCGTCTGCACACGAATAAGATTTATAAACTGAAAACTAAGAAAACCATATAGACTATTTCTTTTCACCTTTTCGAACATTTGCCATAATTCTTTTGTATGTCTAGAACAAATAAAATAATAATAACGTTTTTGTACTTTCAAACTTTCTCATCTTTCATCACTGTTGACAAAAATAATGTTGTGGGGCGTACGGCACATCTTAAACTTGATGGGGGCCACTGGACCCCAGTGTGGATTCGATAAGTGCTTAAATATGTGTGCACTTCTAAGGTTAATGCTATCTGGTGTGAAGAAATTGAGCGTGCAATCGGAGGGGCCGCATGGATTGTCCTCAAACCTTGTGGAATCCATGAGGACAATCCAGACGAGGCCCCTCATGGCGATCCCCTCATGGATACTATTCATGAATGCCATCATGAAGCCCTCTTCGTTCATTTTTCCAGTGCTGGTACATGTACTGACATATCTCTGAAATGAGGACACTATTTTTTACTGGGCTAATAGTGTTGGCTTAGCACTGGATATCGATACTGGCCCAGCACTGCCCCCATAGGAAATGCACAATGGGCGCAGTACTGCGCCAGTGATTACTAGTACCGTACAGCTACACTGCCGTGCAAAAGTTTTAGACCACCTTTTTTGTGTAACTAATAAATTATAGTTTTTAAGAAGATATTGCAAAAATAGTTCTTGGTCTCATTTTGAAAATATTTTTTTTTTTGTTCTATCACAAGAGCTTATGAGTATAAATTTAAAAAACTTTCGTTTCAAATTGCAACAACTTAAAGTTGTAATAAAAAAGTTGGAAAATTTTGAAAACATCTTATCTGTAGGCAAATCAGAATTACACTATTTTTGCAATATCTAATTAAAAACTACGGCGTGTCGAACCTACATATCTATACCTAAATCTATACCCCAATAGAGAAAACTTGCAGTGACACTTAGTGTGGCTTCTTGCAGCATTCGCACCATCCCTCGTAAAACTCAAGAGGCAGGGTCCTGGGGCGCGTTTGATGGCCAATCGAATTGCTCGTAAATTATGACCCTTTCATTGTTATGAGATGCGGTTTAGTTAAAAAGCTCAAATTATGAAAGCATGGATTGATTTAATCTTATTAGCAGAATTAGTTTATTCGTGTAATAGGAAGAAAGTGAAAACAAGATTCATGAAAATCGGTTTATATTTGCAGTAATAATGGCAATTTTAAAGTGCCGGTTACGAAAACTAACATTTGAAAGGATGATTGGATTAAGTTTTAATTACCAGAATTAGTTTTCTTCATATAATTGGAAGGAAGAGAAAAAAAAATTCCTGAAAATCGGTTAATGATTGCAGTAAGAATGGAAACATTGAAGTCCATGCTAAAGTTAAGTTTTGCCGCCAACTTGACACCTACTCCCTTAATCTGAATAGTAAGTACTTAATCTAAACTGCTGATTAAAACGTGCTATTAAATTCGAAAAATAACCTTTAGTAAATGAATTAGCAGTTTACGATGGAAGAAAAACTTACTAAAGTAATTACTAATTGACTTCTGTCGATAAATATTATCATTTTCATCTTGTGCACTTGAATTTCAAATGATGAACATTGAAATAAGATTGAATGAAAACTGACATTAAAAATATGAGTGGTAAGTATTCTATCCATATATGAACGGGAAAAACGATTAAAATGTATATTTTTGAGAGATGTACATCATCCTTGAATCGCAGATTTCTACACTTTTATATTAGGAAAATATCACTCTGCCAATTTCCAAGTTCGAATCCAGGTTTCGGCAAAGTATTTAAATTGAAAAAAAACAATATATTCTGGTAATTAATCCTCTTTCATTAAAGATAGATCTTCTTTATCTTTATACAGTTTACACAGAAATTGTTCTATGGATGACAAATGATCTTATGAAGTTCACTTTTATACCCACTGATATTCCTTTAAATCTCTTTAAATATTTAAAGATGTACACTACGTACAATCAATTTCCAAAGTTGCAGTGTTTATTTAAACGCTTAGTTTTTCCTTACTCTTTAGGGAAAATTTATAATTTTTATTCGATCCGAATGATCAAGGTCTCATTTTATTCTTCGAAGTATTCCCTAAATTTCTATTTGGTTTAATTTTATTTCAAAGAAATGCATTTAGAAATTACACAGTTATTATTGTTATAAATATTGATAGTTTAAATTTCAATCAACGCCACCCAAATAGAATTGTAGAGAATCCTTCAAAAAATAAAATGAGGCCTTGATCATTAGAATTAAATAAAAATTTTAACTTTTCCCTAAAGAGAAAGGAGAAACTAAACCTTTAAATTACTACTGTTAAATAAACAATTTCAACCTGAATTATTTTTTACCGAAGTGTGCTTAGAAGCCTCCAACAAAATTTAAGAAAATTAATAATAGATTTCTTTTCGATTTTATAAATAATTTTAAGGATAGGAAACTTTTGAGATTGATTGTACGTAGTGTACATCCTTAAAGCTCTATGAAATCCTTTGAGATCCTGGGAAATTGATTAAAACGCATTTTTAAGAGCCTTTAAAATTACTTAGAATTACTTAAATCCTCTGACATATTATAAAATACCCCCCCCCCCCCCCCCCCCCCCCCCCCCCCCCCCCCCACCTACGTAATGCCTTTTGCATTGCACTATAACGAATATTTTCCCACACTCCAAACGGTCCTGAGAGAATATTCGTTATGTTGGGTCTATATTTCCATACTTCAACGATCAAAGCACAATTTAAACTCCGATGGAGAGTTTCGAAGTATTAATCTTCCGCGCCAGGTATTGGGAAAATACCGCCTCATCGGGGAATAAATTAGCTTAAGTAAACAATAATAATGTCAGTTTTAGGAATGACCGGCTTGGCTGTCAAAAAAATAAATAAATAAACGGTAGAGTGGCGTGGGCGATGACCTGTAAACCTTAAACACGCAAAAGGGAGGGAATTTTTGCCGCCCAAGTCGACATAAATGGCCACAAGAAAGGTTGAGATACTTATTTGATTGTGATTTCAGCCTTACAAAAATATTAAACAAATTTTCGGCAACTATAAATCTTGTTTAAGAAACCCTCTTGGAACAGGGATAATATTTATTAAAAAAAGACACTCTAAAATATTAAAATCTGCGTCCATCAACCATATATTTAAACCACATTACAAAAGACGTGATTCCAAACACAAACAAACACAACTTTGACCGGGTAATACCCAACATGAATTTATTTTTACCAAGGTTTTACGCGTTTGCCCGCCATTAGGCGTATTCAAATATTTTTACACATTAATTAACTAATATTATACGTGGGACAAAGCCATCTTACCACTTAAAACAACCGTATCAACAAATTGGTCTTGTCTTGACAGCCAGACTACAACTCCAGGACCTTTATTTAACCGCTACAAATCTCGGCCTCAGCCGTACAATATTTGGTTTTGTTCAACAACAGTAATTAAAATCTTCGCATTCGGCCGTACAATTTTTCTCCACAGATAGGTACAATACTATCTCTCAAAAACAGAGTCAAGGAAAATCAAACAATACCACGGAGGTCTGACACAGAGTGAAAGTAACTGTCTTTAAGCTTTTCATCGTCAGGCCAGAGCTGCCAGATCGCGGATGAAATTTACCTCCACCATACCTACCGTTTGGGAGCCGCAAAACAGAAAGTGCATGATTACCACTGTGAGTTCGTATGTAAGCCGAAAATGCACGATCGACCTCGGAGTTCTGCTGTACGATGATTGCCGACCTGAAGGCTTCGGAAGACTTCAGTGGTCTTCTATTTATATCTTGCTCCCCATTTGAAAGAAATTGAAGAAATTGGCGATTTGGATCTTTTGCGTAATTCTTAATTTCATGCATACGTCGATTTTCGGGTTATGTTTTCCAGGTGTACATAATATGGATATATATATATATATATATACATAATTAAAAATTTGTCATAAGGACAACCGCAGGATCTCGCCGGGAGCGGGTGCTAATCTGCAAAATTGCACCCGCTTCCAGCGAAATCGCGGTAAAATTTCAGCCATAACCACGCCTCACAACCGTGAGATAGGTGGTTACAGTATGTAAAGGGATCAATACGATGATCCAGCAAAAGCCTCGTGGACCCTAAGAACACGGAGCGACCCAAGGACAACCGCCTTGTGCATTTTTCCCGCAAGTGTTCTAGCATATTGTTGACACGCAGGGATGCTTTTTAGGCTATTAGCAAGTGAAAGCTTAGCACCTCCAAGAGCGCCGATGATAAGGACGATCAGTTTAACAGAATATTCCGGGTACAATCGTTGCACCTCCCTTATAAGGTCTCGATACCTGTCTTTCTTTTCATTCTCCTTGGCTATGATGTTTTTGTCAGCTGGTGCCGAAAATTCGATAATGAACATGGTTCGCTTCTCGAAGTCAAGAAGAACCATGTCAGGCCTCGAGTGAGCAACAGAAACAATTGTCGAGAATATAAAGTTCCAGTATATACGTCACTTCCCATTCTCGACAATTGACTCAATTTCCCTAGGAGCATTTAGAGGAGCGATATTAAGGTGAATGCCGTAGGAGTGACAGAGATGGCAATAAAGTACTCTTAGTGCCGCATTGTGCCTTTGAATGTAGGTCGTTACCGCGTGTGTTGGACATCTAGATAGTATGTGAGCTAAATGCTCGGGGTGTGCATGGCACGCCCTGCAGCTATCATCGGGAATGTCTTGGCTCAAAACGTCGCGACGGTATGTTAAGGTGGAAATGACACCGTCTTGGCATGCAAAAATGAAACCCTCTGTACCAGACTCCAATCCGGGCGATTTAAGGAAAGCAAACGTTAG
>NC_046665.1:37200573-37202517 GCF_010883055.1 Belonocnema kinseyi
AAAATTTTGAATCAAATACATAACTGAAGAAAAAAAATTTTTCAATTGTTTTCAACATGATAGTAAAATTTTAAATAAAAAATTAAATTTTCATCCAAAAAGTTAAATTGTATAAAAAAAAGACATTTCTAATAAAATGCATGAACTTTGCACAAAAGAAATTTATTTTCCATGAAGACTAATTTTCTGAACAAAAAATTAATGTTTAATCATAGTTAAACTTTCGACAAGAAAGATTAATTTTCTACCAAGAAAAAAGAGTATTCAATAAAATACAAAAAATTTTAACAAAAAAAGATCACTTTTCATTTAAACATAGAATAGTTAAATTTCTGGTTTAAAAAAATTAATTTTTAACCAAAAAGAAAATAAATTTTCTACAAAATATTTACATTTTCAGAAAACAAATTTATCCAACTAATTGATGAATCATCAACCAAAAAAAATATGAGAAAAAAAACGTTAAAATTCTTTGAAATCGCTCGAAATTATTGAAATTAATTGAAAATTCGTTGGAATGTTTTAAAATATCCTGAAAAATTTTGAATCCTTTAAAACCGCTTTAAATTTTTGAAAGCTCTTGAAAATTCCTTACAAGTTTAAAAATATCTTAAAAGCTTTCAAATCCTTAAAAATGTCAGGAATTATTGAAATCAATTGAAAATGCCTTGGAATCTATTAAAATATTCTAAAATATACATCCAATCCTTTAGAATATCATTCTAAGTTACTGTGATCAATTGAAAATTCCTTGAAATCTTTTAAAATTCTCTCAAATTTTTCAAATCCTTTAAAATCTTTTCAAATACCTAGAACTTTTTATAAACATTTCTAAAGTATTTAAAATTTTTTTAAATAACCCTTTTAAAATTGGTTAAATTCTTTGAAATTCCCTTAAATTATGAAAATCAGTTGAAAATTCATATAAATTTTTAAAAATATGCTCAAATATTTAAAATCCTTAAAAATCTTTTGAAATCTTTTAAATTTTTCAAAGCTCTTGAAAGTTCCTCGTAATTTAAAAAATACCCTGAAATATTTAAAATCCTTAAAAAGCTTAAAAAGCAAACTAAATTATTAAAATAATTTGAAAATTACTTGAAACCTATTAAAATATCCTAAAATATATCAAATCCCTTAAAATGTCATATTAAATTACTGTAATCAATTGAAAATTCCTTGCAATCTTTTAAAATTCTCTAAAATTTTTCAAATCCTTTAAAACCTTTTGAAACACCTACAACTTATTTTTTTTAAGATTTCTAAAGTATTTAAAATTTTTTAAATAACCCTTTTAAAATTGGATTAATTCTATGAAATTCCTATAAATTATGGAAATCAGTTAAAAATTTCTTGACATTTCAAAAAATATTTCAGGGTATGTTTCAAATTTCAAGATATTTTTAAGCGCTTTAATAAATTTAAAAGATTTAAAAAGATTTTTAAGGATTTTAAACATTTGAACATATTTCTAAAAATATCAAGGAATTTTCAACTCATTTTTATAATTTAAGGGAATTTCAAAGAATTTAAGCAGTTTTAAAAGGGTTACTTAAAAAAATTTTAAATACTTTAGAAATCTTTATAAAAAGTTCTAGGTATTTGAAAATATTTTAAAGGATTTGAAAATTTTGAGAGAATTTTAAAAGATTCCAAGGAATTTTCAATTGATCACAGTAATTTAGAATGATATTTTAAAGGATTTGATGTATATTTTAGAATATTTTAATAGATTTCAAGTAATTTTCGAATTATTTTAATAATTTAGTGTGAGATTTTAAAGGATTTGAAATATTTCAGGGTATTTATTGAATTGCAAGATATTTTCAAGAGCTTTAAAATTTTTTTTAAAGATTTTAAAAGGTTTTAAAGGATTTTTAATATTTGAGGATGTTTTGGAAGATCTTAAGGAATTTTCAACTTATTTTTATAATTTAAAGGAAT
>NC_046665.1:37202617-37208226 GCF_010883055.1 Belonocnema kinseyi
TATTAGAAGTTTTAATCGCTGGTGTTCCCAACTTTTCCCACACTATTACTAAAACTAGAAGATTAATGTTTAAACAAATTCTTACATATTTTTGTATTATTGACCATGTAGTCTCATGTAAATACACACGCCCGATATTAACTTTCAAATCCGCTAGGTGGAGACACGAGCGCGGCTCACAGCGAATACAAGGAAGGGTTGCGTCGACGGCCCGTTTAGTGCTTCTGCGCCCTTTTTACCATGTCAATTCGTGCCTTAGAGAAATTTTACCCACAGTATCTGCGCCCTCATGTATACAGTGCGACAACTTCCGCCCGCGCTTTACCAAGTCTATCGGCTGAGAGTTCCAGCTGACTGCGTTGACCAATGGGCTGCGCTGTTACCGCCATGTTGAATATTTGCAGTCGCGGGTATTTTGAAGGCGGGAATCACATCCACTCTTCACCCACGTTGTACAATAAGATATTATTGCGTCCACGACTACTTGGTGACATGTTGGCATCGCCAGCCTTGCTGTTGTGCTTTAGAAAAACCGCTCCATACCCTCGGTTGTATAAGAAAAATATGATTGCTTAAGGAACTCCCTACATGTATCCAGTCGATTATTCATAAAACATAAAGAAAAAAAAAAAGAAAAAAAGAAAGAAAAGAAAGTAATATTAAACTTGTCCCAAGAAAATTTGAATTTGCGTTTACAGTCATTCTTAATCAGATATTAACAATTCAGCCAGAATTCTGGTTTTAAAAAAACCGACACCAAAAGAAAAACGATATTATAACCTGTCTACCTCTAGTCAGACCATATTTTAGCCAAAGGGCATTCGCGAAAGGGAGAAGAGCTGCTTACAAATATAAGCAACAAATATAAAACAAGTAATTTTGCAGTGTAAGTCCTAGGTTTAGGGCAAGTTTTTGATGTATAATGCACGCCACATCATTATGTCTGTACATTAGCATCTCCACATAATTGGCACCGGTAAACCACGTCCTGATTTAACTCGTGTTTGCGATAATTCCTGATGCTTAACACCTTGTATTGTATTGCAATGAAGAATTCTTCCGTCTCTGGATACAGAACACCGTTTCTTAGCTAAATATTGGATGCCTCACTATACACTTCATTTTGATCTAACGTTTTGGGGTCCTTGCCATGGATAGATTTTGCCTCCAATGTATTTCTAATTCCTCTATGGTTTCTGACCTAATATTCAAGGCCCCAGCTGAGGACAAATTTGAGGGCGTATAGTCAAGATGCGTTTCACATATGCTACTGTAAAGCGCAGCATTTTGTTTGATGTTAAAACAGTTTCGAAACTGTATAACTTGTGACTCACACAGTTTTTTGACATCTTCAACGCCCCTACCCCCTATATGTCGTGGTAGAACTACTCTATTAATAGCTGAAATTCTGTGGTGCATTCGGTGCTCCGTTATTTCTACGCGAACAATTCTGTTTAACTTTCCAAGGTCGATGTTAGACGATTTTATGAGCCCGAAGGAGTAAGTGAGGACAGGGATGGCATATGTGTTGATTGCCCTGATTTTGTTTGCCGAGTTGAGAAAACTCTTCATAATCAATCTGAGTCTCGTAGTGAAGGCAGTCGTATTAGGCTTCTCTCAACTATCATATGCTGAATACCCTTAGATTCAAGAAGACTTAGATATTTATATGATTCGCCTGCAGACATTGCCTCGATGCCATTTTCGAACTCGTTTTCTAACTCTGCGGTCCCTAATTCTCCTCTGATTAAATGCACTGTTCTACATTTATCTTGTCCGAGCTCCATGTGGATATCATTGGAAAACTGCTGTGTGACATCGATCACTTGCTGCAGTCTCTGGGCTGAACTACCGTACAGCTTCACGTCATCCATGTAAAGAAGATGGGTCACTTGATGACCATCCTCAGTATCGTGAATTCTGAACCCGTGAGACATGCTGCTTACTGTTTTGCTCAATGGATTTAATGCTAAACAGAACCATAGTGCGCTGAAGGAGTCTCCTTGAAATATACCCGTTGTAAAGCGTATTGATCTAGTTATCCTTGGTTATCCATGATCAAAATACTTAATTCTTGTACCCCAGAGCCTCTTCGCATGGTTTAAAAAGTCAATAATGCGTGGGCAGATTTTGTAAAGTTTTAAGACTTCAAGCAAATAGTCATGCAGCACGGATGGAAACGCTTGCTTCTAGTCAATGTATGCCATGTGTAAGTTGCTTTGATGCTTGCGCGCCTGAGTCATGACAACAGCGTCTATAGTGACTAGATCTTTACAGCCTCGCGAGGTTTTACCACATACTTTTTGCTCTTCTGTAAGAATGTCATTCTCGTCGCAATGAGAACGTACCTTACGTGCAATGATTGCTGTAAGACATTTATAAATATTTCGAAGACAGGCTATCGGTCGAATGTCAGATGGATTTTGAGCGTCTGGTTTTTTTAGTAACATATACGTAGTACCCTGGAGAATAAGCCTGACATCAGATCTAGGTGTTTAATGATCTTCTGAAAACACCTTGTCAACGCAAGATGCACACTCATCAGGTACTCGTGACAGAAGTTGTGCACAATGTCCGGAGCTGGAGCTTTCCAATTACTTGCCCTTTTCAAGACCACTGAAACATCTAAAGCTGTGACGGTTGTCAGTTGCATTTCAGGGCTATAGGTTGGCCTTGCTTCCTCCAGTTTCAACCAGGCAGTGTCCAAATTGCATCTTTTCATTTTTGTTCAAACACCCGACCAGTAGTTAGTTATATCTTTCAATTGCGGGACTTCGGTGTCTTGCTGGTTATTTGGTTTTATTCTCAGTTCACGATAGAACCTTCTTTTATCTGTCTGAAAGATTTGATTTTGTTGCTTTCGTGCACATCTTTTCTTGTACCGACGCAGTCTGGCAGTCTCTGTCGTTGAGAGTCGAAAATTTTATCTAATATTGCTGGTGTTAATGTCTCGATGTGCCGAGGGTGGATGATTTTAGTAACATGGTTTCTCTGCTTCTTGGAACCAATTTGCACCTTACTTTGCTGACATCCATATCCAACCGGCTCTTCCATGGTGGATCTCGATCCCTTGTTGAGACAAAAACTGTATTTGCAGGCCTAGTTTTGCGGCCCAACATTCTAACAGTTGCCACAGCTGCACAGTATACAAGAGTTTCCATTTATGAGTTTCATTTTGGACAGAGAATGCCTTAGTGTTGGTTCTACACATCTGAATTCGAATAAATCGTGACCAAAGTTCCTTTCAATGTGCTGTAGTTTTTCTGGGATGTCTCTGTCCACATTACCGTTAGTAATATCAAGATGTGGTTCTAATGGATCCAGTACATGATGTTCATGATCCCTAGCACCTATGCCTTCAGCATCAATCAAGGTTTTGTTGTCCACATCTTCCAAGGCGAGTTCATCAATAGGAAGCTCCTGTTTCACTTCCATTTTGATAGCAGCTATTTGAACAGCCGAAAGCAGTCCGTTTACAGATATTGCGCGTTTTTGATCTGCCACATTCTGCTTATTTATTTTTGTGGCTAGCTCTGTATATTTAGGTAAGAAGAGTCTATGATGTTCTCTCCTCACACTTTGGCCACATTTCTTTGCCAAAAAATAAAGGTGCATAACATCTCTGTTCATATAGTATTGCCATTTTCGTCGCTTTTGTGGTTGCCGAACCTCTGCTTCTGCCTCTGTTTGTATAAGGCCATCCACCTCTGGAGGATGTGGTGGTGTTGGATCATCAATAGGTTGAGTAAGAACATCAATTGCTCCTGCTGGACCGTTTGACGCGGTGTTGTCTAATCGATGTTCATTGCCGTCATTTTTCCACGCAAAATCAACCTGTTGTTTAATCTCCATTGCTCGGTCTTCTTTCACGTGAAGATTAGTCCTGATGTCCTTCACCTTAGCGATAAGATCTCTTAGCGCGACTTTTTGTATTTTTGGATACTTTGCAGCAAATTTCGTTCTTAAATTGTATCCTTTTTCCATTTTCGTTTCAAACTTCGCACTTTCGCAATAGAGACGCACCAATTCCTATTTCATTGTAGTTCTACTTAGTCCTAATTAGTTAGTTCTACTTAGTCCCTCTCCTCTTCGTTATCAGCCTATTTGGCATGGGAAACCCTGTCAGTAGCAATGCTACCACCAACATAGCCGTCGAAGTTCCCTTTCGGGGTAGGCGTCACTCACTTGGTGGGAAGAGTAGTAATGTGAGCAAGGGATATAAAATTTTTAATTGATCCAGAATTCTCGTGTTATTTATTTAAATAACACGTTCGTTCCGCAACACTGCTCCGACCCAGGTTGCTGATCAATATCTCTATCACGCTAAGTGAAGAGCCTCATAACTTCGTAATAATACTCTACAGTGCCCTAAGACCACTCCTAGTTTTTTTAAGTGAACAGATCTAAAGGTTCTTAATGTAAAAGTCTTAACAAAAACTCAAAATTTGAGATGATCATCCAAATCACCTTCAGCATACGGCTATCATTTGTAAGGAATGTTTTAATACCGGCCGAATTTTCAAGCGAAGAGTAGATTGTTTGAATTAAATCCTTATTCTGGAATCATTAAAATCTACAATATTATTCAGATAATTTTTATCGTCCAAAAAACATAAAATTTAAGTACTATTAATACTATCATTTTAATCTAAAGTGCAAAAGTAATACCTAACTAATAATAATTTTTGTAGACAAAATTAAGTGAAAAATAGTGTTATGGCTTTGCCTTGAAGACCGAAAAGCCATTTCTTTAATTATTGTGAGTAATTGGGGAAGTGTGCGATTTGGATAATCCATCAAGAAAAAATATAATGTGTCGTGATTGAGGTTAGGTTGCATTGTTGTGATTGTTGTCGGTCAAAAATTTTAAATTTTGTTATTTCGTTAAAGTGTGTTTTTCAATGATGACAAGCGACTATTTTTGCGCTTTAAAAGGTACAAGGAGAAAATAAAAATGATCAAAGACTGTAATCCTTCTTAGAAATCCTGTAAGACTTCTTGAAAATCCTTAAACTTTTCCGATTTTATTTAAATCCCTTCAAATTCTTTACAATTATTTAAAATCTTTCAAAGTATCTCGGAATTGACTAAAATTAATTCGAAGCACTTAAAATATTAAAATTTTTCTTAAATTTGTTTAAATCTCTTGAAAATCCTTGAAATCTTTGATTTTTTTCAAATACCTTGAAATCTTTTTAATTAATTTTTCATATCAATCTAAAATTAATATGGGCACACAAGTCCTACTTAAAAAGTCCTAATAGTTACCCTCCCATTGGGCACCAGGACATCCTAAGGACATCCTTAGAACGTCTTTATATGTCATTGGACATTGTGGGATAGTGGCGTCTATGTCCCCGAGTCATCAAAAAGATAACTTTATGTCGTCCCTAAGGCGTCCTATGTCCGGTCCTCCCTTTATCTTAAAGACGTCTTGGAGGATATGCTGAAGGACGACCAAAAAAATCATTAGGTGTCATCTTAAAGACGAGATAACTCACAATGAGGGTACTTACGAGGGTAGTTCAATAAGTCCTTAGAATGAAGTATAAAAACAATTTTTTTTGGGTAAATTTTTTTTTATTTTTCAACATAATCTCCTTGGAGCT
>NC_046665.1:37208326-37225038 GCF_010883055.1 Belonocnema kinseyi
CATATATCTAGTCGGGAGTGGTGCTGACTGAAAACAGTTGATTTGGAGCGATTCGCGCGCCATCTGTTGGTCATTCTAAGGACTTATTGAACTACCCTCGTAAACTAATATAGATCCAGATTACACAGGCACACAAAAAAAGTGGTCTGTCCGGTAGACTACGCTACCATATCTATATGGTTTTGGGGTCGCTGATTTCGAATCCAGTGTCCAAATAACCCAATCAGGTCATATTTTCCCAAAAAATGCAAAAAGAGACGTAAAAACGACAAAAAAAGCGTTTTTTCGTGTATATTTTGTATAAAAACAAAACATTTTCATGTCCGGTCGACTTTACAATCATATCTATATGTCTTTTGGGTCACTGAATCTGAATCCGGGGTTCAAATAACCCTATCAGGTCATAGTTTTCCAAAAAAAGCAAAAAGAGACGTAAAAACTTGAAGCTCCATTTTCTTGATTCTCACATTGACGAGTTTCCAAAGAATCTGGGAGATTTTAGTGAAGAACAAGGCGAACGTTTTCACCAAGACATCAAAGAGATAGAGCGTAGACATCAGGGACATTGGGATGTTAATATGATGGCTGACTACTGTTGGTCATTAAAACGGGATCAAGTTTCAAAGGGAACTAAACGGAAGCGACACCCACTCCGTAGATCTTTTGAAAGAAAAAGAGTCCGATATTGTCGAATAAAATCGTGAGAGGCGAGGGGACTCACGCTAATCTAGCACCCCAACGTGAGAGGCAAGGGGAACTCACGCTAATTCAGCACCCCGATCTAGAAAGACGAAGGGACTCATGCTAATATAGCAGCATAACGTGAGAGGCAAGGGGACTCAAGCTAATCCAGCACCCCAAAGGGAACAGAATTTACTACGTCCACGCCGTTGTTCCTGGGTAATGCTGAAAGTAAATAAAACTTGTTCCAAAAAAAGTGTTTTATTTTTCTTAGATCCTACAATTTCAGGCAAGGGGAATCATGCTCATGGAACACCCAGATGGGACTATTGGAACCCCAGATTTAGATTGAGCGACCCAAAAGATATAAAGATATGATTGTAAAGTCGGCCGGACATGAAACTCTTTTAATTTTATACAAAAAATACAAGAAAAAACGCTGTTTACGTCTCTTTTTGCATTTTTTGGGAAACTATGACCTGATTGGGTTATTTGAACCCCGGATTCAGATTCAGTGACCCAAAAAGACATATAGATATGGTTGTAAAGTCGACAGGACATGAAAATCTTTTGTTTTTATACAAAATATACACGAAAAAACGTTGTTTTCGTCGTTTTTACGTCTCTTTTTGCATTTTTTGGGAAACTATGACCTGATTGGGTTATTTGGACCCCGGATTCGAAATCAGCGACCCCAAAAACCTATAGATATGGTAGTGTAGTCTACCGGACAGATCACTTTTTTTTGTGTGCCTCTGTTATTAAAACATAAAAATCAAGATATCAATGTTAATGTTAAAATTCTGATATATATTCTTTTCGGTTTGATATTTGTATGTGTATCTATTCAAATTTGGTCATTTTTAACCTTATGTTTTAATTTTTTCGGAACAGACATAAAAAAGGTGCTTTTTGACGTATTTTTGTTCAATGCTATTAAGAAAAGAAACGTAAAAAAACCAATTTCTTGTCAATATTGTACAGTGCAAAAAAAGTATCACTTCAAGGCTAGTTTTCCGTATTAAAAAAGTCTTCCAAAAATATATTCTCGAGCGGGTCTATTCTAATGTCACTTTATTTGTATGCCAATAAACGATGTTTTAGTATAACTTTTTGGGATTAAAACAGGACAGAAGTGAGAATCAAATTTTTATTTTCAAATGTTTTCTGTTTCTTTTAAGCATGAAGTTTGCTAGAACGTTCGCTAGAAATTACCACTTTTCAACCTGAAGTTAGCCAAGTAAAATAGTACGAACAAAGGCTTCAAAACAAGAAAATTTGATATTATATCAGGACGATAAAAAAATGATGCTCAATTAAAATGAACCTATAGTTTTTGCAGTGTATTTTATGCCTACTCAAAAATAAACATAATGTATTAAAAAAGTAGCATTTTGAAATTAGTCAAAAATAAGTTTCGCTCTCAAGTTGGAGCGCCCCTAGGCGCCGTTAGGTTAGCTCAAACTTGAGAGCGAAGTCTGTTGGATCTTGCGCTTCGAATTCGATAATGTATATGCCTTGCGCTACATGGGAGCGTCTCTATATTGAAAAACTTCACGTCAAAAACGACGTCAAGAATTGGGATAGTTTTTGAAGTTGTTTTCGACGTCATTTTTGACATTTTTGACGTTGATTTCGACGTCGTTTTTGACGACATTTTTTACGTTGTTTTTAATGTCATTTTTGACGTTATTTTCGATGTCTATTTCAAAACACAATTCTTTTTATTAGTTGGAAAACCTGAACACTTCTTATTTATTCTTTACGTTATAATAAAAGAACAAAATTAACATAAGAAAAGTATTAATTATTAATTCTAAAACGCACTGTAAACCAGGGTTGAGCGGCGCATATGTGGGGAAAATCAGCGCACGCCTAATTCTGAAATTAAAACGCGATATTGTTTTTCATAGGTTTTGAAACTGTATCTTTGCAATGCTTTGTTGCAAGTATTTATATAATTTATATAAAAAAACGCAAATATTGCATTTAGAAATGCAGAAACAAAGGCGTGCCGCTTAACCCCGGTTTACGGTAATTAATATTATTCGTGGAAACTCACGGTTACAATAAATGAATAGTGCAACCTTTTTGCTGTTTACCTGAGTCGAAATTTAGGCCCTACTTTGAAGCCGTATATACTACCTTTGTAGGGGCTGGAAGCTGTAAAGTAGGGTCTAAATAAGCAGCGATTTCAATGTAATTTAGACCCTACTTTGACACTAAAAGTCTCCGAAATCGGCTGTTTTTCCACGTTGAGCGTCAAAGTAGGGTCTGTATTTAAGATAAATTAGACCCTCTTTTAAAGCTCAAACTACTACTGTAGAACTTGTGGCATCAAAGCAGGTTCTCTATAATCTCACACCAATATGGATGAATAAAAATAAGTTTTGGTTATTTATCAGAAAAAATAAAATAGTATCTGTGATATAAATATCAAGGATATTCGCAGTTATTTTTTAGATATATTATTAAAAGAATTTTTTAACAATAAGGCTAAAGCATAGTGCACTGAAAAATCCGCAAGTACTAAGAAACGAACCCGAGATCGCACGCACGCACTGAGTATTTACCAAACGCCTAACGCCCTAACCGATTCAGCCAACGGAACGCGTTAGGATGTCTTTGGTAAAAATCATTAGCACTTGTCCAATAGTTCAAGGTCCAAAATCTTTTTATATCCAAGACAATTAATTGAATAATTACTTTTTTTTAACTTTCTGTGTCGTAAAATATTTGAAACGATTTTTGAACAGTTCACTATACATTCACAGCAAATAAAACGATACCGAAATCAATATCAATATTAGAGTACTTAAGCTCATATGCAAGATTTGTATGGTTTCTAATCGTGCAGTGTACTTGAAATGTTAAAAAAAGTACCGAAATCTCATATTAGAAAATATCACCTGTTGAGTGTAGTTGTGTCTTGCGTGCCGTTTGATACCATTTTTAGGTTATTTCGTTATGATTCCTCCACCAAGAATTGGCGGCTATTTTGTTTACTCTGACCAATGAATAAAAAAATAAGATAAAATTTACCCGAATGGACATATAATTATGATCTTGAGAGTCAAATGATCATTAGAGCAAAATGCTCCACAAAAAAATTGATCCCTTTTTGTTACTGTGTTGGTTCTGTTTTTTAGAAGTATTCTACGTTATACGCTTTAACCCTTCGGTACGTACTGGGTGATTATGACCCTGTCGCGAACTTTCACAGACTATAGTTTCTAGAACGTACCGAGTCATCAGTCGTCGTTGAGAAGCAATTGAATTCGAAGCATGATCAAGGTGACCTATGTGTGTACTTAACGTCGAATTTCATCAAATTTGGATTTTTCGTTTTCATCAATTATAAAAATTTGTTAGGAAAAAAAGTGCCAAAACTGTTTTTAAATTTTGTGCAAGTATACCTCTTAATTTTAGTTAGTTAAAAGGTTTAGTAGTTATGATGTTATAAACAACCAAAAAGTGAAGAGGGTCATATTTACCCAGTGTGAAGGAAATGTTTGAAAAAATAGGTGTGTAGTCGAAGGGTTAATAGAACATAAGGCTACTTATTTGAATTTGATTCTGTGTTATTTATTACTTCAATGAATACAATGGCAAACTTGATGATTTCAATAAAAATATTTTTTTATCTCTTTATTAAACGAAGATTTAAAAAAAAGTCGTTCAGCATCATAATTAATCCAATTATACTGAAAAACAAAAATATTGAGTTCAAGATTCAATCTAATATTCATCAGGAAATAAGATTATATTAACAATAACAGTACTGGTTTTATACCCAATTCTCTCGTCGTCTCAAAATTCGAGATGAGTGCAGTCAATTATTTTTCATACATCTGGCTGTTCTTATTCTCAAATAAATATGATAAAAAATGTAAACAGTTAACATTTTCTAACAAAAAGAAATGCTGTTTCGTGCTAAATCAAGTGGTAGATACGTTAATAGTTTTTAAATCTTTGTGAAATTTTTTCTGGAAAAGTGGTACTGTTCCTTGGAAAAAAAATGATTTTCTCCACAATATCATGTAGTAAATAAATTAAGCGTAATACTGTACTAAAAATATAATGATAATCTGTGAATTTAATTATAATTATTAAATATATATTTATAATTACTTATTAATCCACAATATTTTGTAATTTTCCATAATGAAATTATTCTCATACAAATTTTCAGCATTTTCAGTTAAGAGAAAATATTTTTCTGTGATTAAGCATTGCAAAGAAGTATTGATTTTTATATAAATAATTAATGACAATTAGGTCAAATCTTGAATTAAATATTTTTGTTAATTAAGTATGCATTCAGTCACTAAGATGACCAATGAGTTCAATTAACCTGAGTAAAAAATAATTTTTACTTTATTTTCATGAAGCTTGAACATTTTAGGCTCAAAAGATTCAATGTAGGGTCATCATTGAAGTGTAGGTTAAACAGCGTCATAGTAGGATCTTGAGTTATACAAATTTAGGCTCTAAAGATTCAAAGTAGCTTCAGAGAGGTGTTACAGCTTGAAAGTAGACTCTAATGTTTCATTCTCTAGGAGTTAGAAGTTTAAAGCAGGGGCTAAAAGTTTAAATAGCGTCAAAGCAGGTTCTGATAAGGAGCTGAAACTTCAAAGCTGGGTCTAAATTTCGACTCGGGTATGTTCAGTTTATTAACTAATTCAGTAACATTACTACATGGGCCAATATAAATATTCGGGGCCGTACTGATCTTTTGGAAGCTTCGTTCGAACGTAGTAAATTTTTTCAGATAAATACTTCCAAACTTTCTTCATTCTGGCTTGTCGTGGAAAGCCAGAAACTCCAGCATCGGTTATTTTTTCGTAAAGTAAATCTGCAAGTGGAATAATAGGAAAATTTTAATTAAAAGGAAAATGATATTGTATGAAGTCACGAACTACCTACTGCTTCATATTTTTCTCGCCTTATTATTTTGAAGGTAAATAGAATATATTTTTAACAATTCGTCATGTATTTTTTAAATACATGTAAATACGTTAAATATCTTTAACAAGTTTAACCTTCCTGGGGCTTAAAACCTCCCTCATTCTTTCTTCAGCATTTATATTTTTATTAGCTTTCGCTGCATTTAGACATTTTTTTTGTAGGGTAGGTGTGCCCCAAATTTGTACAGCCAAATCCTCAACAAATTTGGCGTCATTCTTCCTTTTCATTGTTTCCCACACTTCAATATATATGTGAAATTCCTCAACAATGTGGACCTGCTGGTTAAATAATTTCACTCAAATACAATTTTTTAAATATAGTTTTTAAAAATAATTTATATATTTTATTTCACATACTTCGTCATTTATTTGACTAATTTGACGTCTCGGCTGTGAGTAATTAGCGGCAGTGGCAGAATTATTAGGGACAGCTTGCCTTCTGAAAAGTTCATTCTCTGTGCTCGCTGAATTCATTGAAATGTTTGCAAAATATTTGTGAAATCTTTCTGAAATCTTTTGTATTCGTATTAAATCATTTAAATATATATTTTTTTAAATATATGAACATTTTTTGAAATCTTCGAACTGTGGTGTACTGGATCCTTTCTGAAATCTATGAAATTCTGGTATTTTTAAAAAATCTTTTGAAAACTTTAAAATCTTCTCCAATTTATGATATCTTTTAAAATCTATGGTATCTTTCAAAATCTGGTTTACCATACCTTTGTTTAAATCTTTAACAACCTAGAAATCTATTAGCAAGTTTTTAAATCTTTGTGAAATTTTTAAATATGATGTATATTCCTTTTTCAAATCGGTGAAATTCATTAAAGCTTTATGAAATATTCAAAATAACTTAAATTTTTTTATATCTTTTAAATCTAGTGTACACGTCTATTTTAAAATCTTTAAGGTCCTTGGAATCTTTGATAACCCTATAATGCCACACACGAGTCTGACAAACCCAGTGGTATTCTTCTCAGTATTATATCTCCTAAATTAGTTGATGAAAATAATTTAACTATTCAAGAAAAAAAGTATGAAATATCCTGACGCCGAGTTCAGTTAGCGGCTTCGGTAAGACATACACTTCGAACGGCAGTGAGACGAATGTGTGCAGCGATCTCTCAGATCCAGGTGCGGCGTTTCGTGTTAATTTTTGGACAGGTAAATCGATTTTTCTACTCAATAGAAAATTAATTAGGGGGCGCTAGGGTGGTCCAAAAAATTATTTTTTAGCTACAGAGCAAGACCCCCCCCCCCCAATTTCCAATTTCGAAGAAAGAAAATCCGCAATTTGTCTATTTGCGAAATTCGAATATTAACATGTGCCACCGGGCACTTCAAAATCCCATTTAATTAATATGGAGAAATTTTAAATTTTCAAAAACTTGAGCTCATGTTCCATGATTTCATTAAAACGTGCCAAACTTTTTAAGGATTAAAGAGGAGCGTCTACGAAATAAAACAATACCAATATCTCTGATTTCCAACCCACCTCACCCTCCCTGCAGCGCCCCAAATATGACACAAAAATAAAAAAAGTACATTTTTACGTATTATTGTTACTTTTTAGCAATATCTGTCATCTTTTTCATACAAATAACTACTAATGGATAATTTAAACATTCCCCATGACTTTTTAAAGAATTTCCAATTGTTTAAACATATGTAAATTATTTAAAGAATTATTTATTCCCAAAATATGTAAAGAGGATCGTATTTTCTGATTGAAATGTAATTTTTCATCATTTTTTAGAGTAGTACGGTTTTCTAAAGACATTATGAAATTACTTAAACAATTATTTATTGTCTATTTTAAAAATATCTCAGAATTAAGCCAGATATATCAACTTTCTTTTCCAAATAATATCCTATGCTACGTTTTGTTTAATAAATGCGCCATTTTGATACATTAATTTTTATTTTTAATGAATTTCAAATTTGTTTAAAAAATCTATATTTGCTCAAGCAGTTTTTTTTTAATTAAAAAAATGAAATAGAATAGAACACATGCAATTCTGTTTTTGACTGCATAGTGTATAGAAAAAATACATAAGCCAATTTTTAATTGTTTGAACAATAATAATAATAATTTGTTTAAATAATTACTTTTACGAAAATACTTTTAAAATCGTTATTAATTTTATGTGTTCTATTTTATTCCATCTGTTTAGTTATTAAAAAATAACAGATTAAGCAAATAAAAATGGTTTAAACAAATAGAAATTTGTTAAACATTAGAAGAAGTGTATCAAAATTACGTAATTATTCAACAAAAAGTTGCATAGGATACCAATTTGACAAAAGTAGGCATCTCTGGCTCAATTTTTATAAATTAAAAAAATAAACAATTAATAATTGTTTAAATAATTACATAATGATTTTAGAAAAATTTACTACTTCAAACAATGACAAAACATTGCATTTAAATCAGAAAATACGATTATTTTTTTAATTTTTGGGAATAAATAATTGTTTAAATAATTTACATTTGTTTAAATGATTTAAAATGGTTTAAAAAGTCATTGTAAATATTCGAGTTGTCCATTAGTAGTTATTAGTATGAATAAGATGACGGAAATTACTAAAAAGTAACAATAATACGTGGAAAATATAGTTTTTTATTTTTGTATCATATTTGGGGCCTGAATTCAATTTTTGGGAAATTCCAAATATTTTGACATCTTTAAAGCTGATGTACTGTACTCATTTTCAAATATTTTAAAATCTTTATTTTTTAAATTGTTGTCAAGCAACATTATTTGGTTCATGAACTTATCCAGTTTATAGCGCTCTCTCCTACATCAAACTTATATTGCCTAACATACCATCTTCCAGATCTTCATCTTCTTGAAGAAAAACGGTATCGTCAGAGAAAGACGTAAATTTCCTTGGATTAATCATATTTTCTTCCGCATCTCCAGCTCCTTCATAGCCTCCATGTCTTTTACTGCTAGGATCCATTCTATTTCGTTACACGTCTCCGACTCCTTCATCCTTATCAGCTCCCGCATAGATTCCAGCTCCTTCGTCTCCTGGTCTTTCGTTGTCATTATTAGAGGGTTGAAGTGCGGTTAAACCTCCTAAAAATACATAGCATACTACATTAGGGTGGACCTAAAAACACTTTTCAAGCTACAGGGCAAGACACCCCCCACAAAAGTTTCCATTTCCAGAGTAATAAAATCCGTATTTCTTTTTTTTCCGTAATTGGAAGATTAGCACGTGCCCCCGGGCACTTCAAAATCCTATTTAATGAACATGGAGAAATTTAAATTTTCGAAAAAATGAAATCATGTTCCATAACTTTTTTTCCAACCTATCCTCACCCTCCCTGTAGTTCCCCAAATATGACCCAAAAAGCAAAAAATACATTTTCACGTATTATGTTTACTTTTTAGCAATTTTCGTCGTCTTCTTCATACAAATAATTACTAATAAACAATTCGAATATTTACCATGACTTTTTACATTTTTCTAAAAACATTATGTATTTACTTAAACTATTAAAACAATAAGTTTTAATAAATTTTTAAATTAGTCGCACGTTGCTTCTTTCTCTATCTCTTTTCTCTTTAAAGACAGCCCCTTTCACTCTGTCCCCTGTCCTGCGTAACCAATCTTTAGTGTCTCCCATAATACTTTTCGTTGAGCCAGGATAAACTCACAATATAACCCCTGTAATTATTGTAAAAGAGTATACAATTTTTAGAAGCATGGAAACTTTAGAGAACTAAAGTGTATATGTCGTATTGCCAAAAATTTGATTCATTTTTTTACATTCGTACATATTATACATACTCATAATAGCGTCTGAAATTTTGGTTTCCTGCAAGTTCCTATTCCCATTCATGCCGCACCATGAATATCCTCGGCCAAGTGTGTCGGTCATTATAAAAGCCATGCAATTTCTAGTGGCAGCTTCCCCGATAAAAAGGCTTGCATTGAAAAGTATTGAAAAATTTCATTCATTCAGTGGTAACGTGAGAAATATTGAATACTTCCTGATTCCGTCGTTGTCCTCCCGCTTTGAATATCCACGGCAGATGAAGTTAGCTCTCAAATTGAATCCCTTTCTGTACCTAGCGCTGACAATATTTTGCTTAATACCACAGAGCAACCAAGAATCAGACAAATTTTAATCCCTTTTAATTTAGCAAATTTTGCTACATTTATTTACTATTTTTCGAATAATAATCAGGAAAAAAGCTTCTTGAAACATAGCGTCGGTCATTTTACGATGTCAGAATCAATTTCCACACAAAAGGTTCCCGTGCAGAAATTTTGATCTGGCCCGGTCGTGACCAGACCGGGCCGGAATGGGCCCAGGTCGGGATTTCTGATCGGGGCCAGATCGCGGATTAAACACATGCCCAGCTCGGGACACCCGATCGGTGTCATTATAATACATTTGATGCACTTTGCGAATAAAAAGAGATTTATAAATTATAAATATTATTATTTATTTAATATTAAAGTAACATTAAGTTAATACTAATTAACTAGAACCTAAAAAAAGTGTGTTTTAGTGCCGCGTCCTCTCCTTTCGACGGTCACCCCAATCTTTGGAATTTCCAATAATTATTCCAATATGGCTTAGAGCTTCCTCCTCCGTCGTTTCAAACTTAGCACAAATAACAGTTGAAAATATATACAATGTCATTAGTATTTTAAGTTAAAATTAAATTAGTATGGGAACGTAAAGAGCAGGTTTCAGAAAAAAATGTTCAATTACACTTTTAAGAAACGTAAGATTATTGTAGATGTTATAAGTTGTCAGGAAAATTTTTTTTTCACGAACAAAATTTTTAATTACCAGGAATATGCAATTTAAACATTTTTATTTGTTCAATTTTTTTTGTATATCACTTGACCTTTTCGAATATTTAAAAAAAACTTTCAGTCGTTACTTGAAGAACACAAATTATCAGAAAATGGACTACCTATAATTTAAGATTTATTAAATATTTTCTGTAAACAAATTGATTTTGGGTCAATTGCTTTACTTTTTGAAAAATTCAAAACGGTAGTTGTAGATGATCGTTTTGACAGAAAATTGAGCCTATGATTTATTAGGATCGTTTTATTTTCTTAATTTTGCTAAGAAGCGATAGAGAAAAAAAAACTTTTACAAGAAATAAAAATGGTCGAATAAAATATTTCTGGTTGATTAACATTTCCTTCACAAAAATAGAAATCTTTTCCTGTCAACGTGTACCATCTAAAATAATCTTAGAATTCTTCTTTTTTTTATTGTGAAACTTGCTCTGCTTACCCGCACCACCAAATAAATATAGAATCTGTAGTTGACTCTTATTAGTATTTAAAGGTAATAATCAGTCCATTAACTAGTAAATGTGTGCAGAAGTTGTACTTTTTAAATAAGTGCTTGTTAACCACTTCTTTAACGGCAGTGAAGTTCATCATTAAATCTCTGTAGAACTACTTTTTTAACGTATTGTTCAAGGCTCTGCGAAGTCCAATGTCCTTGCTCGTGGTGAAATGAAGACTGGCTTTCTGTAAGAATAGGAAATAATTTTTGTAAGAAAGATATTCAAATTGCATAAAATGCAAAAAAGCGAAAAATTAAAAAAGGAAGGCCAATTGTAAGAAACGTATAAAGATGAAAAATTTACGAATCGATGACAGCATTCTTCGCCTGTTGCAAGCCGCCCATCAAATAATTGGAAACCCTCCAGATTTTTGAATGACAGCTGGAGATTATATTCCTCTTGGAAAGTTGTTTTACTGACGTATTGCGCACTTCTTTCTATCTCCATAATCGTTTTTAACTCTTTTTATACCACCGATATTTCGTGTACGTCTGCTTTCAGGGTTCTAATCTCCTTTAGAATAATGCACAACACTAAAAAAATTAATAAACGTAAATTGTTTTTATCATTTAATTTCATAAGCCACCTGTCAACTTATTATATTATTATTTACATAAAATTAATTCAAAAAATTAAATAAGGCAAAATTTAATTTTATATTATTTCATCCTCAAATTTAAAATGCTGGTTTTTAAATTTTTTCAGCCCGAAAGCAGAAATCAGGGAATTTATATTTTTTATATAAATCCCAAGTATCATGTGTTTTCAATTTGATAATAATTAAAATAAAACGTATTTTATTTCATATTCAGACATTAGAAAATCCATACTTTTTATAATTTTAAATTAACTGAATGTGCTTTAGAAATCA
This sequence comes from Belonocnema kinseyi, assembly GCF_010883055.1. Classification (NCBI taxonomy): domain Eukaryota; kingdom Metazoa; phylum Arthropoda; class Insecta; order Hymenoptera; family Cynipidae; genus Belonocnema; species Belonocnema kinseyi. Next base: position 37,220,182 of record NC_046665.1, read on the forward strand.
AAGATTAGTGTAAAACTCTTTTTACAATATTTGTGCCTTAACTTACTTGAATCTCCTTTTGAATCAGAAACTTCATTCAACTGTTTTGATCTCGTATCAAGTTCTTGATTCTTTTTTACCATCTTGTTGGTCTGAGTCTTGCTGAAATTACCTGTGTAACAATTTTTATAATAAATTTTTAATAAAATCTGAGTATATAGAAATGAATGCAAGTTAAACAATTGGATGAAATTCACATTGCAATTACCAGGTTTGTCTTTTAGCGTATGTGAAGCTTCGTGACTTTTAGAAAACTTCTTAGCAATTGCGTCACTGACATAATTTTCAGTGTCTGTATCGGAATCTGACTGAAGGGTTTTATCCAACTTTCCTAGAAAAAATAGAGAAGTGAAAGAAAACATAAATTTGATATACTGGAAGCTTTTCAAAGAAAGATATATTTACGTTTACGGCGCGAACTTGTTTTGTGATATTTTCCAATAATACCTGTATTTTCATCACTCATCTCTGCTTTTAAACAAAGTAAAATAAATAAATTGTAAAATCCTCAGGGTGGCCGCTGAACTGGAAAACCGGAAAATGGCTGGGAATTTGTTAAGATCGAGGAAATCCAGGAAATGACAGAAATTTAATTTTTTTCCCGGAAATTTTACAAATATTTAAAAAACAAATCTACATAACTTCGATTTCAAATTTTATTAAAATAATCAATTGAATTGTTATCGATTTCAATGATGGCATCATTCAGTCTACAATGCGTGATTTAAAAATCTTTTACTTTAAAAATTTTCCATTTTAGGTTTTTATTTTTAATTTAGAGAATTTTGAAATGCAGTCTTGAAGACTTAATAAACTAAAAATTAAAGCCGTTTAAAGTTGAGTATTTTGTATAAAAAACATTTGTATTTTATTAACAGTAAATATAAATAAATGATTTTTAAAATGAATCTGTAATTCAGATATTAAAAAAAGAACAATAATTCACTGCACAAAACAATTCAAGATCCGGTCAAGATTAAGAATTTCCAGATGTTAACGTGGAAAAAATTAACTGTTTCAATTCGAAAGCCTTAGTCATTAAAAAAATGCAAACGTCTGACTAAACTTTATGAACTATTTTTCAATTAAAAATAACTTCATAATAATGTATTTGTCATTAAAGGCTTTTATTAAATTAAAAATATTGTTTCAGTTTGAAATAATCCATTTTTTAAGCCATGTAAACCTTGCAGCACCAAGTCATCAAATCATAATGTCTCCTATTTCCTAATTAAGGGCTCATTTAGGGCTAATTTAATGCCCCATTGTTAAATTTTCGGCTCTTCATTTTTTTTTTTTAATATGCATGGTTCTGTCAACTTTACTTCAAGCCAGCAGCACCATTCAAGGATTCGGTCAAAAATGATAATATCAAATTGCCCTTTTTATAGGAATTTCGGGCTCATTTCCGGCTCGAGATATCCCTTTAAACCACTGCCCTATCTTCAAAATTAAAAAAGGGCCGCGAAGGACAAAGGGACAAAAACTTAATATACGATTTTTTTCCTAACATTAATATAGGCCTATTTAGGGCACACATTCTATCCAACTATGGATTTTACTTTTCAATCCTTTGTATAAAATATGCAACGGTCCTGCCAACTTTACTTCAAGCCAGCAGCACTATTCAAGGAATCGGTCAAAAAATGGTTATATCAAATTTCACTTTTCACAGGAACTTTCGGCTCGAGATATTCCTTCGAACCACTATCCTACCTTCAAAATTAAAAAAGGGCTACGAAGGGCAAAGGTTCAAAATATTCATTCTTAATTCTCTTCTCAGCTTTAATAAGGGACTATTTAGGGCACACTTTCTATCCAAATATGGATTTTACCACTTAGCTCTTTTTATCAAATATTTCACAGAGCGTGTGTGAGCCCTTAATAGTCCCTGATTAATGCTGGGAAGAGAATTCAAAAATGTATATTTTGTACCTTTGCCCTTCGTGGTCCTTTTTTAATTTTGAAAGTAGGAAAGTAGTTCGAAGAGATATCTCGAGCCGAAAATTCCTGTGAAGATTGGAATTTGATATAATCATTTTTTTGACCGATTCCTCGAATGGTGCTGCTGGTTTGAAGTAAAGTTGGCAGCACCGTTGCATATTTTATACTAAGGGCTAAAAAGTAAAATCTATAGTTGGATAGAAAGTTAGCCCTAAATAAGCCCTTATTAATGTGAAAAAAAATCGAATATTAAGTTTTTGTCCCTTTGCCCTTCGTGGCCCTTTTTTAATTTTAAAGGTAGGACAGTGGTTGCTACTGGCTTGAAGTAAAGCTGGCAGAACCATGCATATTAAAAAAAAAAATGAAGAGCCGAAAATTCGGTAATGGGGCATTAAATTAGTGCTAAATAAGCCCTTAATTATTAAATAGGAGATATTATGATTTGATGACTTGATGCTGTCAGGTTTACATAGTTTCTTTTTTATCCAATCGATAAAAAAAATTTTAATTTAAAAATGAATAGTTATTTAATATTTATAAATATTTGACTGTTCATTTAAGACAAATTAATTTGAACCCAATATTTTAAGGTTAACAATTTGAAACTAAATTGTCTAATATAGAAAGCCTTGAATCGTTCAAATTTGGAAGAGTTTTTAAACTTTAAACGTTACAATTTTGATTAAACGTTAAATTTGTAAGTGAAATTTTTGAAATTTTTCGTTCAAATAGCAATTGAAAACTTATTAATTGTATAGAAAAAAATTAATTATTTTAATATGCATTTAGAAGTTTTAAAAAGATTCAAAATTAATTTAAAGCTTGAAATAATTTGAAATATTCAAGAGTTTCAAAAGAATAAAAACATTTTGGTACTATTCGTAGGAAAATTGAAAATAATTTTTCAGTTTGAAATATTATTCAAAAATATTGTAAAAGATTTATAAAATTTTTAAAAAAGAATTGTGGAAGATTTTAAGAATTGACTTTAAATTTGCAGGGGTTTCTAAATGTTTTAGGGAAATTTCTATTTATTTTAAGGGATATTTTACAAAGTCTAAAAAAATTCCAAAAATAAGTTTAAAGTTGAGTAAATTTAAAACAACTTATACATTTATCAGAATTTTTAAATAAAATTTTAAAGCCTTGCAAGGATGTTAGAAGAGGATCAAAATAATGTGACTTCCAACTTAAGAATTGTTAAGTTAAACAAATTTAATTTTCAAATGTTTAACGTATTTAGCTTAAAATTGTTAAAAATAATATAATGTTTTCAATTTTAAAGTTCACTGATTCTTTAATTTACACATTTGAAAATGATAACGTGAATTTCTTTAGCTTAAAATCATTAAAAATAATATAATTTTGAAAATTGTAAAGTTAATTCATTCTTTAATTTACACCTTTCAAAATGATGTGAATTTCTATTTTTAGAATTAAATCTGAGTCTTTGAACTCATTAATTTTTTTTTATTCTAAATTTTGCACTTTATTTGTATTTCACTTTAAATTGTTCATTTGAAAAGTATTAGTATCTTCCATTTTTTACGTTTGAGTTATTGAGCATTTGAATACAAAATTTTTAAATTAAAAAAAATCTAAAATTTTTAGCCTTAGAGTTCGAATTTTTAAATTTTATTGATTGTGGAAAATGTGAAAAACGATTGCTCATGGAATTATCACTTATTTCTGCCTTTGCATCTAAAAAAATGATTTTAACAAAAAAACAGTGGCTTCATTTTATAAACTAGAATTATTGGAGATAACAAAATTACCTCGAATAGCTAATGGATCAAGTTGTACGCTCATGGATGCTGTAATACTAGATTCGGATAATTTTGGAACATCAAGTATCTCTTCAAGGCCAACATTAAGAGGATACATTTTTTTCATTTGTTCCTGTATTATAGCACTTTTTTCAAAAGCTTCAACTTCGGGATCAGATGTATAACCAAATTCTTGAAATTTTGAAACGTTTAAACGCTCTACAACCTGTTTATATGTGTCTGATGAACAGAGTGAAAATAAAAAAATGATAATGCTGGACCATAAATATTTTGATTTTTATAGATTTTCTTAAATAATTCACTTAAAATTAAATATTTATTAATATAAGATTAAAGATAAATTAATTTGAACTAACCTGCATGACCAACGATCTTTATCGTATATTCAGGCCAATCTTTTGGCGCAGATGCTTTTTTTCTATCAGATCGTATAGAATGGCAGTTCTTTCATTTGTATATCGTTCTGGCATATATTTTGTAACAAATATCTTTTTAATATCGTCGTATCTGATCCATTTGAACAATGTAATATCCACAGATCTTTTGACTGGCTTTCTACCCGAGCGAATAAAATTCACTAATTGATACGGTTTCGTTGTCAAAAGTAAATCCGACACATTGGAGTAAAGCTTCCACTATATAAACATTATCATCTATTTAGAAAGTACGTTTTATAATCCCTAATTTTAGGAAATGATAACATAAAAAATTCAGACATGCTTTAAGTAGAATGTTACCCATAAGAAAATAAATAAAACTGTACCACAAAACATCAAACAAGTAACAATAACCACAATAGCCACTTGCAGGGAAGAAAGTAAGGTTATAGAATTAGAAAAATGGGATTTTTACGTACCTACGCACAGTGGGGTGAAATCGGAAAACGAGGTTCAAAATGACATTTAGAACGCAATTATGCACCGATTTTAGAATGTTTTTTTTTGAAAAATTCAGAACTAAATTTTTCAGAAAATGGTGAGAGTGGTTTTTTTATTTTTTTGTTTATTTAATTTTTATTTTAATGCAAACATCGAAAAAAATGTCGATTTTTCTAATTTCATTTTTTATCTTCTAGACAAAATTTTTC
>NC_046665.1:37225138-37226645 GCF_010883055.1 Belonocnema kinseyi
ACTATGCAACGATAACTTAATCATAAAATACCAAGAACATGCAAAAATTTATTTGCAGAGATTTTTCATGTCTCTGCGTAATTTGTATTCGAAAATGCAAGTTTTAAATGGTGCAGCTTTCCATGCAGCTGAAGATGTAATAGCTATGGGGTGCAACTTCAGTAGGATTTCTACCTTTCCGTTTGAAAACTTCCTGGGAAAACTAACAAGTCTCATCCGAACTCCAAATCGTCCTCTTTCTCAAATTTGTCGCAGAATACATGAGTTGAGTCTGACAGATCCTCCAAAGCCAAAACTACCGCATAAAATTCAAATTTTTAAATTTCAGGACTTAAATATCTTTGAACTAAAATACACAGAATATACTCTGACAACGAAGTCTCCTAATAATTTTGTGATGCTCGAGAACAAATTACTTTTTGAAATTACAGAAATCACTCGGACTCCAGAAGGCGTACAAATACACGGAAGTCCTTAGAGAATTAAACGGTCTTTATTTGTATATCCCACTGACTCGAAAGATCTATTTATGTTAGAAAGCGTGTTAAATTAAATAAGAAAAAGTTTAATTAGTTTAAATCTTTTTAAATAAATTGACCTAACGAGCAGTGTTCCCAACAAGAGATCCTTCCTCAACTGCGCATGCCGTACACTCGGCGTCTAATTGGTTGCTATTCGCGCGCAGTTTAAAATGCTAAAAGATATTATTTCTCTTTTTTATCATAAATAATCGCATTTCTACTTTTACAAATGTCATTAGATGCAAATTCATGAATAATGATAAAAAATAAAAATTTATTAAATGCATATTCTGTACACAATCTAAAGGATAATTTTAATTTACAGAATATATATTTGATTAATTTGTAATTTTATCAAAATTCATTGATATCGATGTAATGGCAATATTCATAAGTCGAAATGCCATTATTTATGATAAACAATTCAAATAATATTTTGAAGTATTTTAAACTGCGCGCTAATAGTAACCAATCAGATGCCGAGTGCGACGCCTACGTATTTGAGTAAGAAGCTTTCGTTGGGAGCACTGCAATCGAGTCAATCACCAACTTTTTAACGGATTTTTGAAGCTTAATCTCTATGCAGTTATAAGAATTATTTTTAAAAAACCATCTATAAGTATTGTTCCAAGGACCAGCAAATATTTCTGAAAAAATATAATTTTTCTTGTGAATTCTCAACGTAGCACAGTGGGGTGAAATCGGAAAACGAGGTTCAAAATGACATTTAGAATGCAATTATGCACCGATTTTAGAATTTTTTTTTTGAAAAATTCAGAACTAAATTTTTCAGAAAATGGTGAGAGTAGATTTTTTTATCTTTTTGTTTATTTAATTTTTATTTTAATGCAACATCGAAAAAAATGTCGAATTTTCTAATTTCGTTTTTTATCTTCTAGACAAAATTTTTCTTATACTTCTCGTCCCTTGAATTTAGTGCACAGGGGTATAAGAAATATAAAAAAATTCTTAACTTGCATAGTTAA
>NC_046665.1:37226745-37228317 GCF_010883055.1 Belonocnema kinseyi
GTATTTGAGTATTGTGATTGTAAATCTACTAATTTTTACCTAAAACTGCGTTGATATCAGCCGGAAATTCATTTTCAATTGAATCCAAATTTTCTGGTTCGTCCAAATTCATCAATTGAACGGGTTGGATAGTGTTAAATTCGTCATTCTGAACGATAATACATCAAAACATGCTTCCAATTATGAAAAAACTCGGAACACTATATCTGAAAAAGAGGTAGCATCCCTCTCAACGAAATTATCTTATGTGACGACCCAACGAAATGGGTTGTAAGTGATTTCGTTCGAGATCATGTAGCTGTACATGGTGAGAGTTCAAAAAGCAAATACGATGGAGTTTCAAGATATCTATCGCGAGGATTGTTTACAAGGAAACTTCGCAAAGGAGAAGAAATATTTCGCTCTTGGCTCGTTTTTTCAGAATCGCAAGGTGCCGTTTTTTGTGTACCTTGCCTTCTACTTGATCTTGATTGTTCTTTTAGTGGAAGAAATGGTTTCAATGTCTGGAAACACGCGGGAATTTGATCTTTTTATGAAGGATCAGATCAGGAAGTTTGGCAACAAGGGCTCTGGTAGAACTATTTATTTAACTAAAGCAACGTATGAAGAATTTCTTGCGTTGATGGCGAAAGCGTTGTCAAAAACTATAATTGAAAAAATTAAAAAGCGAAATTTTATTCAATAATAGTAGATTCAACACCTGATGTATCGCACGTAGACCAACTGACCTTCGTAATTAGATATGTCACTGACGATGGTACTTTGGTAGAATGTTTTTTGTTATTCGTTAAGAATTCCAGGTATAAGAGGTATGAATTGGCAGATGCAGTGGTTTCTACTTTGGAGGCTTTCGGCCTGAAAGTTATTGACTGCAGTGGTCAATCTTACGATAACGCCACCAATTGTTCAAGCATGTACAAGGGTTTACAAACGCGAAATCGCGAAATCAATGGTTTAGCTATTTATGCTCCATGTGGTACTTACGCTTTGAATTCGGTAGGAGTTTATGCAGTAGAAAGTTGTTCAGAAGCAGTTTTATTTTTTAATATGCTTCAAACATTGTACAATTTCTTCACGGCGTCTACACATCGATGGAAAATTTTAAGGTCTACTGAAAAAACCAAATCATTCACATTACCATCTTTGTCCACTGCTAGATGGTCTGCTCGTGATGACGCAGTTGAGGTTTTGAATCAATATTTTCAGGACATAGTTGAGATTTTGAAAACGATAGAAAAAACTGATACGGAAAATGCAATCACGAAACAGGAAGATTAAGGCATTTATGAACAATTGGAAAACTGGAGGTAGCTTTTATCCTGGTTCTGTGGTCTTTTTTGCTTTCAAGAATCAACAGTGTCAGTCAGAAATTACAAAAAGTTGACATTAGCATTGCTGAGGTTATCGGTCAGAGGAAGCATGTTTTGATGTAATTTAACACTATCCAACCCATTCAATTGATGAATTTGTACGAACCAGAAAATTTGGATTCAATTGAAAATGAATTTCCGGCTGATATCAACGCAGTTTTAGGTAAAAATTAGTAGATTTACAATCACAATACTCAAATAC
>NC_046665.1:37228417-37239316 GCF_010883055.1 Belonocnema kinseyi
ACTATGCAACGATAACTTAATCATAAAATACCAAGAACATGCAAAAATTTATTTGCAGAGATTTTTCATGTCTCTGCGTAATTTGTATTCGAAAATGCAAGTGTTAAATTGTGCAGCTTTCCATGCAGCTGATGATGTAATAGCTATGGAGTGCAACTTCAGTAGGATTTCTACTTTTCCGTTTGAAAACTTCCTGGGAAAACTAACAAGTCTCATCCGAACTCCAAATCGTCCTCTTTCTCAAATTTGTCGCAGAGTACATGAGTTGAGTCTGACAGATCCTCCAAAGCCAAAACTACCGCATAAAATTACGGTACTTACACTCGGAATTAATTCGATAGTTTTTAACGAAAACCACTTCAAATATCCGCTACTCAATTGTATGAGTAAGATTTTTCCCAGAAAAAACTAAGAAAACTACGTGTCGACGAAACAAGAGATAGTGAAGTTCAATTTCGGGTCGGCACGCGTTTAGAGTTAATACTTTCAACGTCATTTCAGATAAGTTTTCCATTGAACTAGAAGAAAGATGTGCAAAATATCAAGTTATTTACGAAAACTTTGCCATTATCACTCAATTTGATAAGCTGGAATCAAGTGAATTTCGTGCAAAATCAAAATTACTCAGAGAAATCTATCACTCGGACATTGAATCTTCCTTGGACGATGAGTTTGTTCACTTTTACGCATTTTTTTGACAAACAAATTCAGCAAAAGTCTCCATTAGAGTTATTAAGATATCTCCGTGGAAATGATTTATCTTGTGTGCTTCCGAATGTTGAAATTGCTTATAGAATATTCATTATTATTGCTGTGACCAACTGTAGCGTAGAAAAATCGTTTTCTTGTTTGAAAAGAATAAAAAACTATTTGCGTTCCACAATGAAAGAAGATCGCCTTAGCATATTAGCAATTTTGTGTATGGTGTAAAAAATATTCTTAAGAAATACAAACAGTGATCAAAAAATTTTTTGGATTTGTTTTGTTTATTATCGTTTAACATATACTACTGAAAAGATTTTGATGTTAAAGTTAAACAACAAGCGATACTGTTCACATTGGTTTTTATCAACAAAATTCGGAGCCAAAATAAAAAATGTAGGGGGGGGGGGGCAAGTCCACTACTGCCCAGGGGCGCAAAGAAGGATAGATGCGGCCCTGTAAGTACTTCCTTTACGAGTAAGAGTATATTTATCCTGCCCGTGTGGAAAATTATCATGGCGCTGTACTGTTTCTTTGCAGTCCGCCTTGAGTCTATATTAGCGCGACACAGACTGACTGTACAGTGGCTAGACTGGGATGTAACATAAAATTGAGATACAACATTAAATATTGTTTTTTTAATTATTTAAGTAATTGGTTACATACATATTGAAACGACTCATATTTGTTTTTCTGTATTTATTCAACTCCCTTTACACTTAAATCATCTTCGAAAACTATTTGTCAACAGTCAACAGCGTTTGTAATTAAGGGTCCCAAAACTTTACGAAATTCTTTTTCCGTTAAAGTTTTCTCGTCGTTTTTCAGCAGCGCTTCCAAAACTTTTCAGAACTTTATTCAGTTCCCGGAGAGTTGTCTTGTCATATGGAGGTGGCGGATATTTGGCAACATGTTTTAATTTATTTCTCTTGAATGAAATCCATGAGCCCAAAACAATATCGACAAGAAGTTTTCCATTTTCATTCTCATACCCCGGAAACGAAACCAATTCGTAAGGGTAGGCTTGCTCATCATTCAAATCTTGAATTCCCGACATATTACTAAAACGCGGTTTGGACATTTATTTTCCAAACTTGATAAAAAATTTCTCATTCGAAATTATCAGTTAGGAAAAAGAAAAATTAATTAACATTTGGAAATAGGTATAATTTTGAGGTAATATACCTGTCAATACTTTGCTAGCTGTTATTATCAATATTTACTTATTATCAATATTTATTTATTTATATTGTATATATATTCAGTATTTTTTATGGTGTATATTTACAGTATATGCTGTCAGTATATATATAAACTAAACGATTCAATTTATTGTTAATAAACTCACCAGATCAATACATTTTTAATGATTTCCAAATATTTTCGATCTCATGGCGTCTCATCTTTGTTATCAACATAATCAGCACAATACAATCAACTAGATTTACAATGTTACCAGCATCTTTTTCGAATCCGTTTAAATATCAAAATTCGAATGCTTCATTTTAATTAAAAAATATTTTAATTTTTAATTTTTCGCTCTGTATATGCTCTCGTTTTTTAAATTTAAATATATCTATGTAGCAAAGAAACTCAATTTTAGTACTTTTTGTTTAAAATGAAGCGATTGGATTTTGAGGTTAGACTTTTCATTCTTCGTCTTATTTGAGCTAAGAGTATTAAAATTAAATATTTGTTCGCTCTACAGATAAACGTCTAGTTAAAAAAAGTAACATATATGACTTTCAGTCAGTGCTACTTTGACAGACCACTACGCGAGCACCAAACTCCAAAAGAGTTAGCAGCAGACAGCGATATAGGAACGAAATCAGTATCCAGAATCATGAACGAAATAGCCGTACTTCCAATAAAAGATACGGTAAACAAATAAAATCGAAGAGAACAATTCCATATTTTTAGGGTGCATATTTAAAAAGAAAATAAAAGATTGTGTTCGTTATTATCAATTAATTCTGAAAAGTTTAATTTTTGCTAAACATCACAAATACATTAGATTGATTTTTTTCACTAAACAAAATCAACACAGCAATTTATTATGATTGAAGGATATAAAATTTATCCCATAAATGAAAACGTCAACTATTATGTTTTTAATTATATCTCAGACATATACTTCATTAATTACAAAATTTAAGTAAAAATACAAGTATCTAATTAATAGGGTTTTTTAGAGACTGCACGTAAACATTATTAAAATTAAATTTTCATTTTCTAAGTCCAAAAAGACATACTATCTAGTGCTAAGACAAAATGTTGACATATTTACTGTATCGAAATTGCCTATTATTTCTGTGTAGCAACTAGATAATTTAACTTGACAAAGGTTCAAACATAGCAAAACTATATAGTGCCAAGCTCGAGTCAGCATAGTATTACTATATATAGTAGGAAATGAAAAAAACTGTACTGGTGATGCATGATTCAAGACGGCCATGACATATTTCTACACGGGCTTAGTTAATTTAGCAGACTTGCAGCCCTATAATTAAAAAATTTATTTCATTAAGGAATTCTTCTTACTACTTAAGTACAAGAGTATCAACAACGCTTAAATTTAAATTTTAGAGGTTATGTTTCACATGATTTACTCTGGTGTTACTGAACTGATTAGTGAATAAGTCTGAAATCACTGATTAAAAAGTAAAATGTCTGACTACTATTTCAATCAGTGAATTTTTCACCGATTCATACTTAGAGAGCAGGGAACAAACAATATGTCAACATCGTACTAGCTTAGATTTTTCGTCATATATTATCCCAGTACGTGATACCTTCTGTATTCATGCAGTACAATCCAAAAAAACGAGAAAAAATTGTTGCGCGTGGGAGATTATGTATGTTTAATACCGAAAGCAATGGGAAGACGTTAAACTTTTGCATATCTGTAAAATGTATTTTTCTATTCGGTATACCCGGTAATAACCGTAGAATAGAGAAAAATTAATATTTTCAGATTTCAGCGCAAAAGTGAAGAATATTCTATTATTTTGAATACGTGATCTTTCCATCTGTCTAAAATTCCACGATAAGAAAAAGATACCTCCTAAACTAATTCACTTCTATTTCCATAGCGACCACCACAGAGTTTTCTATTCTCCCAAAGAGAACGTGTTTTCAATATATTTAATTCCTTCTAATTGTACCGGTAACGTACATCACAAAGATATTTCTTATTCCTCAGAAGTGGTCATATCTTAATTTTATTTAATTCCTTCTAATAAGTGATACTTCGAGTGTCACCTGAAGATTCTCATGGATTCATTCCTCGTGCAAAAATCCCGTACCGCGCACTAAGAAATAAAAAAATGGTCGTTACCAGTCATTTCCTTTAACCCGTACTGACAATTTTTTTACCGGCACTTGGCAGTTTATACACTTCGAATTGAAGAACATAATAAATCCGAATATAAGCGAGCTGCACATGTCCTATATGCGATCAATCTTATAAAGCGATCTACGCACCGAGTGGGACAGCAGACTGCTCACCACCAAAGCCGATGTCGCAATTTTTTCATAATCAGAGGTTCGATAACAAATTTATACAAATTATATACAAATGAAATATAATTTCTATAAAAATATGCTATACAAATTTTATAAAAGTTCAATCAAAATTTCATATGTAATTTATATATAAATTATATTTTCTTTTTCACGTGGGCACCCTTTTATACACCCTTACGTAATTAAATAAGCGTACACAGTTTGACAATTGACATCTGTGTAAAAGCACAGTTGAGCAAGTTTCATGAGTGCAAGTGAACAATTGGGCAAGTGACGTCTGTGCACGTACGCAATTAGTCAAGTCAAATCTTTTGTACGTGCACAGTTAGGTAAGTGATATCTGAACACGTGCACACTTAGGAAAGTGACATCTGTGCACGTCCAAGTCACACACTGAAAAAATGGTCAGTTGAGCCAACTATTTAGTTAGGAAGGTATCGTACTGATATTTTATTAGTTAATACTGCTATTTTATTAGTGGACACAACAATTTCATCAATCGCAGTGATTACTCAGTTAGTACCAGCAACTAAGTAAATGGTTGTCCCAATCAATAAAATAGCAGTACCATATCTTATAAACTAAATAGTTGGCCCAACTAACCATTCGTTTCAGTGCAGGAACCAATATTTGCACGTCTACATTTCAACGTGCACAGTTGTCACTTGGAGAACTGTGTACATTCACAGTTACACGGAGAAAAAGATATCGCACCTTGATATCGCAAACTTTTGTATTGAAATAAAGGGCAATATTCTAATGTACAAGCAGGTTCCGGAGCTTTGTAGGATATTATAGTGCACTATTATCGCTTGGCCACTACTAGAACCCTTGTATATATATAATATAATAAAATAATAATATAATCTAAAATCTTGTAATTTACGATATCACGATTTTATGCTCTTATAATGTGATAATTACGATATATAGAGCAGGAATTACGGTATATATTGCAATTCATGCGATATCGTTTTCTCCGTGTAGTATTTGGATAACTGTGCATGTGGAAATTTCCACGTGCACGGTTGTACTTGGACAACTATGCATGTCGAAATTTCGACGTGCACAGATGGGATCCTCTGGGCTTGGACGTGTACAGATGGACGTGCACAGTTGGGCACGTGCAAAGTTGTTCCTCGATAACTGTCTACACGAGTGGCTACACGCCACTCTTTCCCGATCTCCAAGAATAATCGATTCACCGGTCCAGAGGTCACCCTGGATAGGAAATATAATTCATTTTTTGCTCAAAATAAGGAGTGTTCAATACAAACTTATCGGCAAAAATAATTTTTGTATATGTATCATATGTGGCAGAATACGTCAAGTGCTCTCTCCCACCTAAAACAATTGTTTTTTTTTTAATCGGGTTGCAAATCAGCTGAATTAGGGCCGATTCCACTAGCTGTGATTAAATCCATGATTAGCTAATCATAATTATTTTTTAATCAGCGTTTTAATCACGATCAACTTGTGGCGCGTTCCACCATGAATTATTAACCTCTGGTTAGCCAACCATATGCCCTGTTCGCAATTAGTCTAGTTTGCGCGTGTTTCTGTTGTAATGGTGATCCTGATTGGCTGATTTCGAGCTTGTATTCGCGCGCAAAATATACCTCGACTGCTCACGAACGACGAGCGGCGACGTGTTTTTGTTTAGGCACATCGTTTCCAAATAAATGGACAGAAATTAGTTATAGACTGAAATTGAATATAAGTTGTGTGAGTACAAGATATCGTTATAAATTCGATCAATATTCCACGCTATATTTGAACTTCAACTTTGAGGTTATGTTGATCCCGTTAACGCCGATTAACTCGCTAATCAGCCAAAATGGCCGGTTAAGTTCATCGACGATTAGATTTCTTTAATCATGTTTTAAAACTTGGTGGAGCGCCATTTGACGATTAAACTAAGTTAATCAATGATTAAAATTTAACCACTTGATTAAACAATGATTTAACTGGCAGCGGGTTAAATGTAATTCTATAGTTAAGCGGCGATTATCCTGTCGCGCTTTCCACTACGTTTTAGGAGGTCCGGTTATCTAACCAGATAGTCGTTTCAAAATAACTCCTGTTTTACTTTTAACCATTCGCGTGATTGGCTACTTGTCGGCCCAGTGAAAAACAAAGCAATATGGCCGTGCGCGCCAAAACCAAATAAGGTTCACTCCACACTCGTGTCCACACGAACTTAAAAAAAGTGAATTTGTATGTGTTTTTTGTTCCTGTTATATTTTTGTTTTATTCGTGTTACCTGTGATAACGTGGAAGAAAATAAAGTAAGATCGCCTAATTTTATTCCTAATGCTCCTTCGATTTGATTCAGCAGATCATTTACACAAGCTTTTCTTAAGCAAGATCTCGTTTGAAAATTAACTTCGTCATCAGGCGACCTCAGAATTTCTTCCAGAAACTCCATATTTCACAACGACACTGCACTTTTTTGGTTAAAGGACGATTGAATCGCCCTAACCGACCAATCTTGACCGGTTAAATTTAACGGTGGGTTATGCGAGTTAACCGGATGTTAAAAAGTGGTGGAACGCGTAACTAACTTTAATCGAGAATTAAATTTTTAATTGAGGTTGTGGAACCGGCCCTTAGAGTCATAATGAACCTCTCTTAATTCATCAAACCACAGGTTAATTTATGAACCGGGTGTCTATATACAGGGGCCGGCATTTTTCACTTATTTTGGTCCTATTTCACCTACTCGTAGGTGTAACTTCTTTCAGGATTAAGAGATTAGACTTTTATTAAAGTGCTTTGGAAATCTCTTTTCATATACTTTAAGACTATCATAATATTTTCTTTCATTATGATTTTTTTTGTGAAAATGAAAATAAAATTGATTTTTTAAACAAAACCCAATTAAAAATTTTTTCTTGTTTTTAAATAGTGACTCTTTAAAGTTATGCAGAAGAAAAAGTGTACTGAAAATAATTTGGTAGTCAAATTGAGATCTTTAAATCTTAATAAAAAATCATCTTCAGATATGTAGCGACCTTGAAGTTTACCACGAATATACAGTTTAAAGTTGTGTAATTAATTAAAAAAAAAACTAATAGTTTTATCAAAAAGATAAAAACACACCTAGATTCGTCTCCGAAAAATTTCGTTGCGGTTTTCAAATAATTTTTTAAATAATTACATTACTTTTCACAGTTCTGCAATTGTTATAAAGAAAATAATTGTCGGATTGGAAAATAAACAAATCCATTGCATTCCTCTCGAAAATATAAACAAAAATACAAATAAAAACGATAAACAAAAAAAAATCCGCATCTAGATTTTTCGGAGACGAATCTAGGGGTGTTTTTATTTTTATAATGCGACTATTAGTTTTTTAAATTTAATTACACAACTTTTAAGTCTATATTTGTAGAAAACTTCAAGATGATTTTTTAAAAAATTTTTTTAAATTTTAATTTGACGACCAAAGTATTTTCAGCCCATTTTTTCTGCATGAGTTTAAAGTCTGTAAAAAAGCTCTTGTTTAAAAGAGAAAAAGAATTTACGTAAGGTTTTTTTTCAAAAACCAATAGAAAGTTACACTATAACGTAAAAAGTGAAACAGTGACAACTTTAGGCCTCTGTATATTGATAACCGATTGATAAACGGACTTAATGAATGACTACGGACTACGAATAATTACGGAATAACTGAATTAATATAGGTCCACTAGGACTCTAATTTAGCCAAGTTTCAACCTGATAAAAAAAGAACAATAATTTTAGGTGGGAAAACTTAAGGTATTCTGCATATAAGAAAATATTGTTGAAAATACTAATTTTTTACGTTGGCGAGTTGCTTAACAGCCTTGGGAGCCTATTTGCCCGTTTCCAACAAATTTGAAAAAATTCTCAATTTTTACCAAATAATAGCTTTTTGGAGGGTATCTCTTCAAATAAAAAAAACTTGTTTGAATAGCCACCATAATGTCACAGATATGCCTTCATTTGAAAGCTTCTGTTCTGCAGGTTTTGAACTTCCGTCTACCTGGACTTTCCGGTACTTTCCGGTATTTTCCGGTACAAACTGGAGATGCAAGAAGCCGTTACGGAAGTCACAAACAAGAAGAAGCACCTCAGCTCCAGTTTAGCAAATTTCTGTGTTTGGCTGTGTTGTTTGCTTGATCAAATTGTGAATATGATACGGAATTTATCATTTTTTTAAATAGAGTAAATTGATTTTATTGGCTATTAAATAATTATTTTAGCCTGTGATTTAAATTTTTAATTTTAAGAAACCAGTTTTCTTAAAAATAGCGGTAAGTACTTTAAATATGCATCGTGACTTGTGAAAGACAATGTATCATTTTCTTACTGTGAAGTTTACATATGAATGTCAAATAACGATGATTCCAAATATTATAGAAATGTTCCGAAGCTGCTTAAGTTCCACTAATAATTATAAAGAAAGCAAACAATCATCATCCAGTAAAGATCATCATCGTCGCAATAGTACACGAAGCAAAGAAGAAATAAGCAGAAGAAGAGAGGAGTGGTTAATACTTCAAGAAAGGAAAAGAGAGCATGAAAGACGAAAACAAAAAATGATTTTGGAGTATGAATTAAAAAGAGCAGCAATGTTGGGTTCCAAGGAAGACTCAGGAAGATCATCGCATCGAAGTCGAAGAGAGAGAAAAAGCAAATCTCCGGATCATAGAAGTAGAGATCATAAAGGACAGAGTCGTCGCCAACCGTTTATTTCGCAGAAGTAAGTACTTTTTACATTTAGGGAGAGTCGGTACTGGCCACTTCAACTTTTTTATTATTAATAAAAGTAGCTGGTATCGATGAAAAAACGTCAATTCTAATTTTGTTGCTTCTATAGTAACAAATCAAAAGCAGCTGTTTAAAGAATAATTATGATTAGAGAGGGGAAAAAAGTGTTTTATGTGAGGTCTAAAAAAGTTTATTCAAAAAGAGCGCCGGGTAGCCTCGGTTACCGAGAAAATCTTAATATTTGAACATTTTATCGTAACTGAATAACTAATGACATACATCAGGACAAAAGTACTCAACGTAAATTAAAAAAACACAAAAAGCTTTGAAAGTTACATTGTTTACGTAAAAGGTTATTTAATAGTTCTTGACAACAGCAAACTAAATTGAACATGATCAAATTTGGACAGGGGTACCCGACATGTCGAAGCAGCCAGGGTTACCCGAATGGGACATATTACAATAAAACTTCTATGAATAAAAAAAAAATACGAGAAATTATTATTAAGCAAAAATTACAGGTCACATAGTTCGAAAGTGAAGTTACATGTTAAAATCAAAATCAATCTAATTTTTTTGTAGTTTTACAAACATTCAATAATAATTTTCGTCCATATTTCACAAAATTCTTGCGTTTTCTAGAGAAAAGATATTAAAATCGGATTTTCTTTGAAGCCGATGAGAAATCAGTCGATATTTAAAAATACACTTATGGACAATTTCAAAACATAACAATGTTGATTTATCATCGTAGAAACTTCAGTTAATTCAAAATCATGAGTCGCCGGGGCTACCCGATTATCCCCTAAATTATTTAACAAGCTTTTTCAAATTGAAATAACATTAATTTTCCAACTTTTTGTTTAAAATGAGTCTAAAATCCATTGTAAAACATTTATTATTGTGCAGATTAAAAAAATGGTAATTTCAGAGAATTTATTTTGAAATGCGCATTTTAAGGAAATTTCTGAGAACAAACCTTCCGCGTAGAAAATTATCGAGATAAACTGCCGTGGAATTAGGACATTGCCTATCCCATTGTCTTATTTAGACGCGCTTTTCGGATCCTAATCGGGTGCTGGCTTACTTAGCATACCAACAAATTTTCTAACTAAAAATAAATTTTTTATCCTTATCATCTAGTCAGTCTATTT
The DNA here is from genome assembly GCF_010883055.1 of Belonocnema kinseyi. Classification (NCBI taxonomy): domain Eukaryota; kingdom Metazoa; phylum Arthropoda; class Insecta; order Hymenoptera; family Cynipidae; genus Belonocnema; species Belonocnema kinseyi. The sequence goes on from NC_046665.1 coordinate 37,238,536, forward strand.
GAGGTATTGTCGGGTGCTGGCTAGCCTATCAGAACAAAAAATTCTAACTTTTAAATCCAAACACATGTTTATCTGCACATTTCTGAAAACATTCTCAGCATGGTCGTATACGCAGGTCCGGGGACTGTTGTTAAGGGGGAAGTTCCCTTATTGAAGCTTTCGGTTAATTCAAAAATTGCCACTATGGAGTGAAATAGTAGTAGAGTAGTAGCGGTTTAATTTGAAATTTGGATGCGATAAAATCAATATTTTTAACATGTATTTGATAATTTAAATAATGTCTAAGGTTAGAAATAAATGTAATTAAGTGGGCTTTCTTAAATATCAAACAATCAAAATAATGCAACGAGATATGTTAATATTTATTATAATGTTTGAATTTGAATGCCATAAATTTAACTAGAGTAAAGAATCTAGAAAACAAAAATACTGAAAATACTGAAAAAATTATATATTGATGTCGTTATGTCGCAAACGGCATTTTCTTAGAGATTGTATATCTTATGTTAACGGCATCAAGATTCTGGCTGTGTCAGTGTCACTCGGCCTTTGAAGCTAGAAAACGTGTTTATGTTTTTAAACTTCTGACTACTGGACTAATACGCAATGTGTAGTGGCAGGATCGCGAAACTTTTTGTCTTAAGTAAGGAAACTTTCCTCACCACGAGGGCCCCGGACCTGTAGTCCAGGAGCTGGGTAGGATCCCGTATGCATTAAAGAGGTAAAGGATAAAAACTATGTAGTCTTATGTATTTTGACCCGCTGAATCCAATGGTACCGG
>NC_046665.1:37239416-37241730 GCF_010883055.1 Belonocnema kinseyi
ACCGGTACCATTGGATTCAGCGGGTCAAAATACATAAGACTACATAGTTTTTATCCTTTACCTCTTTAATGCATACGGGATCCTACCCAGCTCCTGGACTACTGTGTATTCGACCATGATCCTGAGAATTGTAAAAAAAAGAAAAATGCACATTAAAAAAAAAGAATTTTTTATAATCTAGACGGCCTTTAAAATAATTCTTAAGGTCAAGGGTCTGAAATATATTTTCACAAAACCGACTGAGAAGCGCTTGATCAGATCGTTCAGACTAGTGCTAGATTAGCTTTTCCAGACTAGCATTTGTCCATATAAAAACTGCTGACATCTGATTAGCGCCATAATAGACCGTCTTGACAGCCCACACTAGCGCTCTGGACCGTCTATCTTGGCCCCGAATCACGGGGAAAAATATATCGCATGAATTGCAATATACGAGGTGTGTTCAAAATGTAAGGTGACTTTTCAATTTTCGCGGGCTACGTACATTCAAGTTTTAAATTTTTTGTTTTGTTGTGTTTGTACACTCTTCACGATCATACGTTCGCTGTTTTGACTATATAGCTCGTGTTGTTTTTCTCGCAGAGGCGTAAAAGGTTAGAAGGGTTTGGTGTGCTCGGCGATTTTCTTCTTTCGAAAAAATGAAGCAAAGAGTTTGAATTAAATTTTGTGTGAATTTTGTGTGAGTCAATAATGATCCTGATTTTCTCAAAAGGGTTATAACTGGGGATGAATCGTGGGTATATGATTATGACGTCGAAACTAAAGGCCAATCGTCTCAGTGGAAGCACCTTGAGTCTCCAAGACCGAAAAAAGCACGTCAAGTTCGGTCAAATGTGAAGGTTTTTCTCACTGTCTTCTTCGATTACCGTGGTTTAGTGCATCAGGAATTCTGACCACAAGGTCGTACGGTCAATAAGGAGTATTACTCTCAAGTTATGCGCCGTTTGCGAGAGGCGATACGCAAAAAACGTCCGAAACTTTGGAAAAACAATTCGTAGCTTTTGCATCACAATAATGCACCTGCTCGTTCATCGTTGCTTGTGAAAGATTTTCTGACCAAAAACAGCACCACAGTCATGTCTCAGCCTCCATATTCACCGGATTTGGCCCCCAGTGACTTTTTTCTTTTCCCAAAACTGAAGAGACCCATGAAAGGACATCAATTTTCAACGATTGAGAAGATAAAAACTGCATCGCTGAAAGAACTCAAGGCTATACCACAAAATTATTATCAGAAGTGCTTCGATGATTGCAAAAAACGTTGGCACAAGTGTATTATATCTGAGGGGGATTACTTTGAAGGGGACAACGTAAATATTGAGGAATAATTGAATATTTTTTGAGAAAACCATAAAGTCACCTTATTTTTTGAACACACCTCATATACCATAATTCCTGCGCTATATATTGTAATGATCGCATTATAATAGCGTATAACATCGTGATATTGTACATTGCAAGTATTTAAATTATACACAGTTTTATATATAATATTGATTTGTTTTACATAAAAAATGTATAAAACAAATGAATATTCTATATAAAACTTAACACTATACAGTGTGTCCCATATTTATAGGGCCACCCCATTTTTTAAGGATAATTTTTTTTCTATTGGGACAAACTGCACCAAATTTTTTGAGTGAATAAATGAGTCGAGTTAACGATTTTTCCTAAAATATAGAGCTCGCAATTCCATTCGTTCATTTATTTGGGCATTTTTTCGAAAAAATCGGTGTCCCAAATTATTAGGGCCACTAAAAAAAAAATTCAATTTTTCCGAAAGAATTCAATGTATTCAACAAAATACGTACATATAAAAAGATTTTATTCACAAAATTAGTAATTAATAGTATTTACGTCATTTTTGAATACCATTTTCATTCGGTTTACCATCGATTTATTCAGATTTTCGAGACTTTTCGCGGTGACGTTGTTCCATGCTGATTTGTTCGCTTCCCTCAGCTCTGCGACCGTTGAGTACTGCTTTCCGTTGTCATACACATCGCGTACCGTCATGCCCCAAACATTTTCCATTGGGTTAAGGTCTGGAGAGATCGCTGGCCACGCGAGTACGGGGATCTTTGACTTTGCCAACCAATCGTTAATAGACTTGCTCGCATGTATGGCTGCGTTGTCCTGCTGGAAAGTCAATTTTGTAGAGCGGAAACGTCCAAGTTAGGGCTTAAGATGTTCTTCTAGCACTGCCTGATAATCTCCGCTTTTCATTTTATGAGAAATAAAAGCTAAGGCCACTTTTCCGAAACCGCTGTATGCCCCCCATACCATGACGGAACCGCCTCCAAAGTTTCGG